>NC_134573.1:11441990-11664490 GCF_050947875.1 Dermacentor variabilis | reverse complement strand
CCTGAGGGAGGAACAGGAGAAGCGGGTAGCATTGCAGGCGAAAGTTGCCGATTTCGTCAAGGTGGACGCTGCCCAGGCCGCGCAGTTAGTAAGGACCGTGGCCGAGCTTCAGGAAGAAAAAGAAAGGAGCGCCGAACTGACTGGAAAGCGGCTCGACGCGCTGGAGACGTGGGCAGCGGAGAAGGTCGGGTCAGGACATCAAAGTGTTGGCAAAAACTCAGAAAGTAGGGTAGACCCTACAGGCGAAGTGGGAGGCAGGGAGCCAGAGCAAGCCGTCGTCAGCTCGCCGCCGGTGAAACGGCGTAGTTATAGTGAAGCTGCACAACGCGCCCCGAGTGAGGCGACGCTGCAGCCACAGGGGCGCCATCGGGCGCTAAGGGAGGGGCAGCGGACACAGGCTGCAGTCGAACGGTTTGCACGCAGAAGGGTCCTGGTGATTGGGGACTCCAATGTGAGGAGGGCCCAACAGGGCGTGATGGCGAGAGTGAAGGCGGACGGGCGAGTACAGGTGGAGGCGCAAGCGGGCAAGGGCATGGCGGAAGCAATGACCAAGGCGCGGGAAGTAGTTGGGGTCAGCACGGAGAGTGACAGCTTGGTCATTATGCATTCTGGGCTCAATGACGTGCTTAAGGGGAGAAGCCAGGACCTTGAGAGGCACATTGCTGAGTAAGCTTAGAGAGGCCTCCGGGAGGGTGCATGTGACCATATGCACTATCCCAGAGGTCCAGGGCCAGGCCCACCACGTAGAAAGGAGGGTGGTTGAGGCCAATCGGGTCATTAGGAGTCTGAGCGGACGACTCGGGCACAGCGTGATGGAGGTCAACAGGGACGTGTACGGAACCGGCTTCCGGCCTTTTGTGCAGGATGGCATTCACTACAGTGGTGCCACTGGCAAAAGGATAGGGGGCAGGATGGGTCGCCAGGCAACAGCTTTTTTAGGGGGACCCAGAGCCCTGAAAGAAGCAGTGTAGGCGTGGACGATTCGAGGCAGGAGCCACAAACACGCAAACATTGGTACTGTAGGAGAGGTGACAGGAATAAGCGCAAGAGCCAAATTAAGTCAGACATAGGGTTCATTAACATGCAAGGTGGCAGAAATAGGCTAAAATGGGAGGAAATCGAAGAACAACTAAGGCAGGGGAGCTTAATGGTTTATGGGTTTGTAGAGACACATCTTAGGGACATGGAAAAACCGCCCTGTAACCCTGATTATGCATGGGAATACTGCAACAGAGTGCAGGGTAGCAGAAAGGGTGGGGGAAATGGAGCACTCATTCATAAAAATACAAATTGGCATAGGGTCAAACAGGAATGCAAGGAGCATTTATGGCTAAAAGGAAAAGTAGCAGGGGCGAAAACACTTCTAGGCTTTGTATACTTTTGGACAGGATCAAATGCTAAAGAGGAAAACAAAAAAATGTTGGACTGTATAGCAGCGGACATCAATGAGCTAGGAAAAGGATGTGAAGTAATTGTATTAGGAGACATGAATGCGCATGTTGAAGATATGAATGGGTACACAGACTCCACAGGTAACATGCTGCTGGATATGTGTGAGAGGCTTAACTTAGTTGTCTGTAACTCTACTGAAAAGTGTGAAGGGATCATAACATGGGAGGTAGGGGGTCGACACTCGACAATAGATTATGCGTTAATGTCACATAGGATGTACGATAGATTAGGAGCCATGATTATAGATGAACAGGGCTCCAGAAGTATAGGTAGCGACCACAAACGTATCAAGTTGAGTTTTAAGAGGGAAACTAAAGCACGAACGACGCGCGAGGAAATGCCAGATGTGATTTTTTACTCAGAAGACCAAGTGGAAATGGCGGCCAAACAAATTGAAGAGGAAATATCAGAGGGTACTGAAACTGATTGGACTTACCCAAAGTTAATGAGACTATTTGAGCGTGAGCTAGGTAAGGGGCGAGTCAGGAAAACAAGGCAAGGGATACGAAACCTCAAGAGCTGCTGGGATGAAGAGGTTAAGAAGGCCATAAAGAAACGTCAGGAAACCTCCAGGGAACACAGGTATTCCAAAATTAAGGGAGAACCTGAAGCAGAAGTAGAGAGGAAATGGGTAAACTACATAAAATTCAAAAGGGAAGCATCCTATTTGATCAACGAGAAAATCAAGACAAAAGGGTCCCAATGGCTGTCAAAAATAAGCAATAAAAAGATAAACAGGCAGCTAGAAAATTCTGGCAACATGTGAACTCCTTGGGTAATAGGACAAGCCTAGAGCAGAGGTATATAGTAACAGCTCAAGGTACTCGGTTAGAAGGAGAGGAGGCAATGGAGCATATAGGAACCATGATGAGGGAAAAATTTACAAAACAGAGAAATGGTACATGCAGTACATCGGAGGATATCCCGGTCAACCCACTGCTTTCGCTTGGACAAAGAGAGTGGGAAAGGGCCGAGAACAGGGTACCAAGTAGCACATCGGCAGGCCCCGATGGTATTCCAATTATGTTAATAAAGAAATTGGGCCCGAAATCTAAGAAAGCATTGAGGGAGGTGGTAAGCAAAATGCTAGTGGATGGTAAAGTAGCTGACGAATGGAGGCTAAGTAGGATGAGAATGATATATAAGGGAAAGTGGGACAAAGCTGACATAAATAACTACCGGCCTATAACAGTGACGTGAGTGGTTTACAGGGTGGTTATGCAGATTATAAAGGACAAACTGCAGGCATGGGTAGAGAACGAGGGGGTACTTGGAGAGCTACAAAATGGGTTCCGGAAGCATAGGAGGCTAGAAGACAATCTGTTCTCGCTAACACAGTGCATTGAAATAGCTGAAAAGGAACACAGACCCCTATGGCAGGCTTTTTTGGACATCAAGGGAGCCTATGACACTGTACTTCAAGAGAGCTTGTGGGGCATTCTGGAAACTTTAGGAGTGCAAGATGGAGTAACCAATTTCTTAAAAGATATCTATAAAGGTAACCGGGTGATTTTACAATGGGAAAAGCAGGTTTCGGAGCCTGTAATGATTCGACGGGGGCTTAGGCAGGGGTGCCCATTGTCACCTCTGATGTTTATGCTGTACCTACAAGGTCTAGAGGCCAAAATACAGCAAAGCGGACTCGGCTTCAACCTATCATTTCTCAAGCAAGGAAAATTGATTGAACAGTCATTACCAGGACTGATGTACGCGGATGATATTGTATTAATGGCTGACAATGCAGAAGATCTGCAGGAATTAATGGACATATGTGGTACAGAAGGAGACAGGTTAGGCTTGAAGTTTAGCAAAGAAAAATCAGCAGTCATGATTTTTAATGATAACAGTTGCGGCGAGCATAAGATACAGGAGGCCACGCTGGAGATAGTCGATAAATACAGGTACTTTGGGGTGTGGATAAATAATGGCATTGAGTATCTGACAGAGTACGAAAAATATCTAACGACTAAAGGTAACAGAAGTGCAGCGATTATGAAGAGTAGGGCACTGTGGAACTACAATAGGTACGAGGTAGTACGAGGGATATGGAAGGGGGTAATGGTACCAGGCCTGACTTTTGCCAATGCAGTTCTATGTATTAGAACAGAGACCCGGCAACAGTTGGAAATTAGGCAACGTGGTGTGGGTAGGCTCGCTCTGGGAGCACATGGCAAGACACCAAATCTTGGAGTGCAGGGGGATCTGGGATGGTCTTCTTTCGAGGGCAGAGAGGCTAGTATCAAGGTAGCATTTGAGGAGCGATTGAGAAAAGTGGGGGAAATTCGGTGGGCTAGGAAGGTTTTCAGTTACTTATACACGAGGAATGTTGACACGAGGTGGAGGAAGCGAACTAGAAAATTGGCAAACAAATACTTGGGCAGTAGCGGGAGGACAAGTAAGGAATCATCTGTCAAGAAAAAGGTTAAGGAGACAGAGAGGGGTATGTGGAGTACAGAGATGCAAACCAAATCGGCATTGGAGACATACAGGACGTTTAAGCAAGAAATAGCCAAAGAAAGTATTTACGATAACTCTAAGGGAAGCTCATTGTTGTTTGAAGCCAGGACAGGTGTACTGCGGACTAAAACGTACCGAGCCAGATACCAGCAGATAGATTTGGTGTGCGAGGCATGTGGAGAGGAGGAGGAAACGGCTGAACACCTAATACTTGCTTGTAAACAACTTCACCCTGCAGTTGAATCTAACGGGGAACTATTCAAAGCTTTGGGTTTTAAAGACAGTGAAAGTAGAATAGACTTTGAACAGGTAGAAATAACTAAACGGAGGCTATCTGATTGGTGGACAATATCAACGCAAAAGTAAAGGAGTAAATACATAGGTATGCATGCATATAGAACCATTAAAGACTAGGTGACGTGCGCCGCCGCCGCCCGATTCAAAGGGTTGAGCCTCAATCATCCATCCATCCATCCATCCATCCACAGTGTCCCGTCCGTCTCGGCCATGCACGGGCTTGCGGGACTCGTGGCGCGAGGTAAACAAAGCAATGTTTTATTCGCTGGTGTCGACGTGCGTAGAAAGATGCTCTGAAGTTTGATTTGCTTCTGATTTGTGTACGGACAGTGTTCAGCACGAGGTACTGCTGTGTGCCTATGTGCACATCAAGCGCAAGAAAGAAGGACGACGGTGTATCATTCCACGAGATTCCTGCCGACCTCGTGTTGCGCCAACGATGGCTAAAGGTGATCTCACGAAAGAACTGGGAGCCGAATACAACATCCAATTACTCCGTCGTTTGCAGTAGGCACTTCGTCGCCTCGGACTTTCGGGAGAATACTAAAATCCGACAATTAAACAAGGGAGCGGTGCCCAGCGTGTTCACGTGCTACCCCTCGTACATGAAGCCTGCACCTGCCAAGGTACGTAGTGATGCAAGTAGTCGAAAGCGCACTGTGCAGCTCGACTGTGGCCAGAAGAAGGCTAGCAAAAAACGGAAAGCAGTAACTGCTACTACCTTCAATGAGAATGAAGAACCTGGCTGCCCTGGCGTCGCGACGTCAGTAGTTGCGCGACCAGCCTTAGCGGCAGCTAACAGGCCAGCATGCTCGAACGCATCTCTTCCTTTGAGTGGCACAGTATGCGCTGTAGCGACGGCGGTGCGTACCGAAGCATTAACTTGCAGAACAGTGGCGTTTGCGAAGCGAACATTTTCAACTCAGACGGAAAGGACCGCATGTTCAAGCAGTTTCGTAGATCGCCGAAAACAGCGAGCCAAAGAGAAAGCCCTTCGGTTACAGATCGCCAGGTTGCAACAAACAGTTGAAAGTTACAAAAAAGAACTTTGCAAGCTGAAGGACCACTGCAATGTGCGTGCCTTTGTGGGCGTTGTAGCCGATGCGCACCAAAACAAGGCAAAGGCTGTATTCATTGTGGACCAAGTCATCAATTACGGTAGGAAAAGACCAACGTGGTCTGAAACTACCGTGAGATACTGCGTGATCCTGAGGAATCTCTCGACCAAGGCCTGTGAATATGTGCGGACTGAACATCTTCTGCGTTTACCATGTAGAAATACTTTGCAAAACTATATTAGATCGGCAACTGGGGAAATTGGCTTCAGCCCTCTGGTTCGCTGCCGGCTCAAAACAGAGCTTCAGGGTCTTACAAAATCGCAGTCAAAAGTGTGCAATTTGGTAGTAGACGAAATGCACATCAAGCAAAAGCTTGAATATAATAAACAAAGAGATGCTTTTGTTGGTGACGTCAATATGAGCATTGATCTGGAGCATCTGATACCAAGTGACAGCGACCAGTTAGCAAATTCATTGCTTTGTTTCTTGCTTTGTGGCCTGTCGACAAGCTTTAAGATACCTGTCGGGTACTTTTTTACTAAAGCCTGCACAGGAGCCGAGCTCGCGCGTCTGCGCGAGCTCGGCTCCTGTGCAGGCTCCTGTGTGTGTGATATCCACAAGACAAACGTCGCTGCCATGGACATATTAAGCAAGAGAACGGCTCAAATGTCTGCTCCACATCCACCGGATCCTTCAAGACTCCTTTGTCTTGCTTTTGACCAATCCCACATAATTAAGAATGTCAGATCACAATTTCTTGCAAAGGACATAGGTGGTAAGAAACAAATTTCGTCAGCTCCTTTGAAAGAACTGTACAGAATGCAGCGAGGCTCAACTCTGAAGCCAATACGATATTTAACACGGAAACACCTATATCCATCAAATATTGAGAAGATGAGTGTGAGACACGCAATGCAAATCTTCTCTCCGCCAGTTACTGCTGCACTCCAGTATTTGAAAGACCAGACTGGTCACACCTGTGACTTGGAGTTCAGGTCAGTGGGCCCAACTGTTGAATTTATGTCGCTGATGCACAAGTTGTTTGCGCTGATGGATGTCAGGAACACAGAGCAGCACGTCCACAGGAATGACCCTGACAGCCGGCATTTCAGTGACGTTGACGACATGAGGTTGCAGTGGCTAGAGACCGATTTCCTTAACTATATCGAAAGGCTGAGACAGGAGAGCCACCCTGACAATTTCTTTACCAGTGAGACATACCGAGCACTGGTCCTGACGACAACATCGAATGTAGCATGCATTCGTTTTCTTCTGAAGGAAAAAAAGTTCGTATTTGTTTTGACTCGAAAGTTCTCAAGTGATCCGATTGAGGCACTGTTCGGTTTCCTTCGAAGGACAGCAGGTTGCAATGATGCCATGGATGTGAAGACTGTACTCTGCGGACTTGAGAAGATGTTAAAGACTGGTATTGTATCTGCATGAGTTCGAAGCAATGTGAACAGCTCAACCTCATTCCGTACTGATGCAGCAGTTTCCAGTGGAGACACTCAGAAACGCAGCTGTACAAGCAAGGGTTTTTTCCCATCCGCAGCAAAGAATAGATTGCGGGACCTGTGCACTACACCATGGCTCCCCAACCCCGAAGTGGCTAGTATTGCCCTGATTGGTGGATATCTAGCCAGAGCCTTGTCAGAAAGGCTGAGCTGCGAGAGTTGTATTCAACTTGTCGAAAAACCAAAGGCCAATGCCCCTGTTGATGGGCTCATTGCGTACCAAGACCGTGGTGGACTGAAATATCCAACCAAAGAGTTGGTGTCCGTCTTGATAGGTCTTAAGCGGTTTGTTGACATAATGTTGTTTCACAGGAAGTTCATTTCCAAACCGCTCGAAACCAGTGTAGAACATGCTGTTAATGTGCTTGTGGACGTCCCCGTCTTGATGTGCAAGAACGAAGAGCCTGACCACAGGAAGATGTTCCTTGAACTCTTGTGCCGCAAGTTCATCAAACCACTGCTGTCTAACCATGCTTTTAATATTACAGATAAGAATTCAGTTGCCAAATTATATGCAAAGAAGCCATTGTCACGGAAGCTGTTAAAACTGTAGCATATGCCATGTGAACTGTAGCATTCTTGACATGTTCAGATAACTACTGCAAATAAATGTTCGATTGTTAAATGTTCCATGTGGTTGACTTGT
Organism: Dermacentor variabilis; assembly: GCF_050947875.1. Lineage (NCBI taxonomy): Eukaryota > Metazoa > Arthropoda > Arachnida > Ixodida > Ixodidae > Dermacentor > Dermacentor variabilis. The sequence goes on along the minus strand of NC_134573.1, from coordinate 11,657,066 downwards.
GAGAAAATTCGGGCCTTGGGAACGAAAGTTTTTGAAAAAGCAGGGCAAATCGCAAAATCGAGGACAAGTGCAGTTTCTGGCTATTACGCTTTACGTTTTTGCCGAACTCAGTGAGTGACAATCGATGCGTTTGGCTAGTAGCTAGTCTACATCGGAATACCTGAACGAACACACGAAAGTGATAGCTACTAACGCGGCGGCTATGTCACGCAATCGTATCGCTTGTATCACGATAAATATTTAGGTTATAAGCACCCGAGCAGTGTTTCGTTAACATACCGGACGAACTAAATAAATTATAGTGCAATATGTAACTCGACAACCAACGTGAGCTGCGCAAGTCGGGCGCGGCGCGTATGTTTCAGCAACGTTCTGAGCGGCGGCATGGATAAATGGATGGAAGGTAGGAGCGTCCCCTTTGAAACGGGGCGATGGCAGTTGCCACCATGCTCAGATTTTTATTTTTATCTGTGTTGCGTGTTATTGAATTTCTCGATTTTCTTTAAATACGTCTTCCTACCCTTTTAACCTTATGTCACCTCTCTGCTTTTGAGCCACCAATCCTCCAATCGCCTTTTGCTAATTTCCCCCGCATATTTATTTACATAACTATCATTATCTCTGAACCCTAGGGCCTCAGGAAGGGTGACTGTGGCCGCATCGACATCAGCATTGATACCATCACATTTAGGTATGAGGTGTTCCATTTTTTCTACATATTTACCACACACAGTACATGTGTCTTCTTCTTCGTTAAATTTCTTTTTATAGCTCCGCGTTCTAAGACATCCTGATCTAGCTTCAAAGAGTAGGGCACTGCCTCTTGAGTTATCATAAAACGCTTCCTTCCTGATCTGCTGTTTCCAGTATCGATATAGTTCCACGCTATGCTTCTTTTCGATTGAATTTGTCCAGTTTTTACCTTCCGCATTTTAAACCTGTCGTTTAATGCTCTGTCTTTCTTCGTCCTCGTGTCTGGCATACTTACTGGTTAGCTTCCTAGTTCTTTTCCGCCATTGTGAGTCAACGTTCTTTCTGTATAGGCATTTAAACACCTTAGCTGCCCACCTGTTATCGTCCAATTTCCTCAGACGTTTTTCGTATAGGATTTTACTCTGAGCTTCCCGTGCTTCGAATGATGCCCAGCCCATATCTCCCTGTACTGCTTCGTTTGTGGTTTTCCCATGGGCACCTAGTGCTAACCTTCCCACAGCTCTCTGATTTGCTTCTAGTCTCGACTGAACCTCTGCCCTTAAACACAGGACCGCATTCCCGAAAGTAAGCCCCGGCACCATTACTCCCTTCCAAATGCCTCTCAGTACCTCATGCCTGTTGTACCCCCACAATGCCTTATGTTTCGTTATCCCGGCATCTCTTCGCCCTTTTGCTATGAGAGACTGTTCGTGCTTTTCCGTGTACATCTGCCCTTTGTTTATCCATACCCCGAGATATTTGTATTCGGCCGCTCGGGGTATTTCATGGCCTTGTATTGTAAGCTCCTGATCAGTTGTATCGTTGAAAAACATCCCACCAGACTTAGCTGCACTGAAACTGAAACCTATAAACTGTCTCCTTCGTCCCCACAGTAATTAACCAGAGTTTGCAAATCTTCGTGGCTATCTGCTAACACCACAATATCGTCCGCATACATTAAACCCGGTAGTCGTTGCTCAACAACCTTTTCGCCTAATCAGTACGACAGATTATACCCTAGGTTGCTTTGTTGTAACCTTCTTTCCATGCTTATCATATAAAGCATGAACAGCAGTGGTGATAGAGGACAACCTTGCCTTAATCCTTTGTGAACCTCGACAGTTGTCGTACTCTTAATTCCTTCCCATGTTATTTCAACATTATTTTCTCGATATAGTTCCTGTAGAAAATCAATTACCTCATTACCGATACCTTCAGCTTTTAATATGTTCCACAGGAGTTCCCTGTTCACATTGTCGTATGCACCACTTATGTCCAGGAAGGCTAAATACAGAGGTCTATTTTCCGCCTTAGCTATTTCTATGCACTGGGTAAGCACGAACAGGCTATCGTCTAAGCGCCTATCACTTCTGAACCCGTTCTGAAGTTCTCCGAGTATTCTATTACTTTCTACCCATGACTGCATTTTTAATTTCACCGCCTGCATCGCCAGCCTATATATAACTGATGTTATCGTAATTGGTCGGAAGGATTTTATGTTCTTCTTATAACCTTTCCCTTTATAAATCAAATTCATTGTACTCTGTTTCCAGCTGTGCGAAATTTGCCTATTTGTTATGCTGCCTCCAATGCTTTTATCAGCGTTTCCTTGCTTCTTGGGCCAAGTTCATTAATTAACTTGATTGGAATTTCGTCTATCCCCGCGGACGTGCATTTTGGAACATTTGCTTCAGCCTTTTTCCAGTTAAGATTGGTCAGTTCTAAGCTGTTTTCTATTATGCTATTCTGTGTTGCTCCCTCACTTGGGGCGATTACCTTATCGTCTTTCCTAAATGATTCTGCTATAACTGAACCAATGTAGTTCACAGCGTCATCTCCCTTGAAACAATTTCCTTCGACATCGTGAGTCTGTTCCTCTTTTCTGTGATTAGCTTTACCCAGCCAGCTTATATGGTTCCAGAATTTTCTTGACCCCCCTTTAGTTGCATCGCGAACTTCAGCCAGCCAGCGATCAGAGGACTGCTTTATTTTAGCCTGGACGAGGACCTGCACTTGTTGTTTCTTTTGTCGATAATATTCTCATTTTTGGCCTCTTTCCTCTTCAGATAACTACGCCCTCTTTGCTTCTCTGTGTTCCCGAGATGCCCACCGTCGTTGTTCGATCGCCTCTCTAATTTCCTTATTCCACCAACTTCGTGGCTTCCCCTTTCCTCTCCAGCGGTTTACTCCTTTTACTTCTTTTATTTTTGTACTAATGAGTACTTCTAACTGATTATAATCCCACCTTTCCATGGGATGTTTCTTTTTTGCTTCCTCTATGCCAGCCGCTATTTGCGCTATTTGCGCGTCATTTAATTTTGTGTACTCTTTTTGGCTTCCCTGCATTTCTCTTTTGAGTAGGGCTCCCAACTGTAGACTAATACGCTTATGATCACTTCCGAGGCTGTACTTCCCCTCTTCGTCTATTTCCATTATTGCGAGCTTGTTATACAGCCCCTGCGACATTAAGCAGTAGTCAATGGTCGTTTGTCTGTTACGGGACTCCCACGTGATTTGTCCCTCACACTTAGTTTCTCTATTTACTATAACTAGGTTGTGTCGCTCACAGAAGTCTAGCATCAACTTCCCATTACAATCTGTGTATCCATCCAGATCCTCGATGTGGCCATTCATGTCACCCAGCAGACAAATTTCGGCACCTTCTCCCAACTCCTTTATATCGCCATCGAGACACTTCACTAGATCTTTGTTATCTTGCCTGCATTTGTCCCCTGTCCCTAAATAAACTACTCCTAGCCATGCCTTTTTACCCGCGATTGTACCTGATACCCACACATGTTCTTTGCAAGTTAACTTTATTCTTTGCCAATTTGTTCCTTGGTGTATGAGCATACCTACTCCTCCTCCTTTCCTCTCCGTTGTTCTATTGCTCCCTTCCCAGACGTAGCCTTCAATAAACGGTGGGTCTTCTAGATCCCTGAGATGAGTTTCGTATAGCGCGTATACACCTATTTCTTCGTCCTTTAACTGTTGTTCTATTTCTAACCACCTCGCTCTCTTTCTACCGCCTTGCATGTTTATGTACCTGATCCTGGTGTTAAATTTCTTTGTAGTTTTCTTCCTGGACCTCCTAGTGGCCATTTTATTGGCGTCAGCCTCTATTGTTGCACTTTCTACACAGTTTCTACCTACCCCTACGCCCTGAGGCGCAGTGGACCCCCTAAAAAAGCTACTGCCCGACCTGCCAGGCGCCAGCCGATCGCGGCTCCTAGCCTTCCAGTAAAGTGGATGCCATCTCGTGTAAAGCCTCCGCCAAAGCCTGCTCTATGCACTTCTCTGTTTATGTCTGCCACTTCAAATCCTTTCTCCTGGCTTAGCTTTCTTATTTCACAATTAACAGCCAGAACGTCCTTGGCAATTTCTCCGTTCCTTCCTTGCACCTCCGGCACTGTGCATACCACGATCTGGACTTGCTGTGCTATCGCCCTTAAATCGTCAGCTCCCTCCGCTAATCTTTCCACTACTTTTGTAGCTTCACCATTCAACACATCATTTAGCCCCGCCGCTACCACTACCAAATTGCGCTCTGCAACATTCTCAGAAAGCTCGCTTTTTGTTTCTCTCAGTACTGCGTCCACTGTCCAGCCTGGGAACGTCCCGACTGCTACCCGCTTATCACCCTTTGCACGCTCCATTATAGCTCTTTTGCACCTCCTCATCTTTGAATCACCACCGATAAGTACTAGGGCATTCTTTCACTCCTTCCTAACTTTCAGGTTATGCTTATCATTGGCTACGAGCTCATTCCTTGGGGTTAGCTTGTTCCCCTCCTTTCCTCGCGCTCGCTGGCTCCCCTGTGGCTGCAGCGTCGCCTCCTTCGGGGCGTGTTGCGCTGCTTCGCTATAACTACGCCGATTCACCGGCGGCGAGCCGACTACCGCTTGCTCTGCCACCCTGCCCCCCACTTCGCATGTAGGGTCTACCCTACTTTCTGTGCTTTGGCCACCGGCTTGGTGTCCCGACCCATCATTTTCCGCTGCGCGCGTCTCAAGCGCATTGAGCCGCCTATGCAGTTCTGCTCTCCTTTCCCTCTCTTCTCCAAGCTCGGCCACGGTTCTTACTAATTGCGCGGCCTGCACCGCTTCCACCTTGACCAACTCGGCGACTTTCGCCTGCAAAGCTACCCGCTTCTCCCGCTCCTCCCTCAGGTCTGCTTTCAGCTCTTCGAACTTGGCTGTCCAATTTCCTTCCAGTTTTTGGACTGCTTCCCTGACCCCTTCGCACAGCCTGCACGTAAAGCTAGACTCCTCCGCGTCTGCTAAGCTCTGGAAACTGGTCTCGTCGACGGAGCACCAGCGCAGGCACTCGTCGCATTGCATTTGCTCCGCGTGCCCCGCGACCTTCCCTTTCTTTGGTTTCATCGCTAGGCCTACGTCCTTAGGCTCAACGAGCATGTCCGCCAAATCACTTCGAAGAGCTAGCTGAGATAGTTAAATAGGCCTATCAAATCGGTCCCGCCCATAGAGTTTCTCACTACATTACCTAGAGGGAAATCTGGCGCTGCTGCGCTGTGGAATGCATGGGAATGCCGGTATATTGTGACTTCGGATTGGCATCGTTCTCGGAGAGGCAGGACACTCTGAAGACGCGCTTGGCAAGTACCGTTCCCTCTGTCACAATGATTCATTTTCTACTAAAACAGCACGTGAAAAGCTGTTTTAGCTTTATTATTACGCGAAAACATGTTTTGTCTAACTATGAGAACTTGGTATTGTGTGTACGACTACATGTTACGTAAAAAGTATCAGCGGGCCGCTAAAGTTGGAGGACAGACGACAAGGTTCGCGCTCGCTTTGAAACAGTTGGTCGTCTGTTCTTGCTTTTCTTCGCTTGGTCATGCATTGTGGGTGAGTAAAGATGTAATATGCGTGAATGGAAACATTTTATGAAGATTTTACTTTGAGAACGCGTTATTTGCGTAGCCATATCCACGTTTTAGACGAAGCCTCTTGCAACACCAGCCAACACGAGCCTCGCAGACACATATACCGTCATTCCCATGACGGCACGGTGCCCCCTTAAGAAACTCCCATAGACGGTGGCGCCAGATTACCCTCTAGGTGTTATAGTGAGAAACTCTATGGGTCCCGCCATAGGCATAATTTCTTAGAAAAATGGCCGCCAGAGGAGCAGCGTGAACTCGAGCGGCTTTAGAGACTAGGAAAACTGCCTTAAGATATTTAGACTTGAGGGGAAGCTTCGTTAACAAACTATAACACGGCAATCAGCACTCGAATACGACGAGAGAAATTATTGAGAGGTGGAAAATTCCCTTGAAATAAATCCGGTTTGCGAGACAAATGCTTGTATGTATTGAATCTCTTAAAAGATGAGGGGGAAATATACGCTCACCGAGAGGGCATCGTCAGCACGAGACCACCACCAGGCACCTTACTGAGATGTAGAGAGCTTCGCGGCCGGAACGAAGTCTCCCCTCTCCGCCGGCCAAGAATGGAAAACGCGCTTTCCGATCGCTCAAGGTTGCGCGGACATTGTATAGCTCTAGCGTCTAGGAAAAAGCTTAAACAGGTGCGAGGGCGGCACGCATAGCGTGGGAAGCTAGCCGTCGGAATAGCTATCTCAAGTACTGCTGCTGGCGAGGGCGAAATACCTTCGTGTAATTATAATAACCCTAATAGGACTTCTTTCAAAGAAAAAAAAAGAAAAAAAAGGAAACGGCTCAGAAGGCTATACTACGAGAGCTATGACTGATACTTTTCTATATATATTGTTACGCATGAAGAAAACGAAGACCAGTGAACGTGCTTGTGGTCCCGAGTGGAGGAAGGAAGAAGAGAACGACGCTGAGTTGATTAACCAGCTGGCCGCTCTTGCGCTCACCTTCGATCGCGACCTAACGTAAACGGTCCCCTTCATCCGTAAGGGTTAGAAACGGTCTCCTTCGCACGTAACAAAGTGGTGGAGGTGCGGGGTACCGCTGACAACAACGGAACCGTCACTGCCACAGCTTCGTCGAAGCCGTCGACTTGCCGGCCTCCCGCCATCAGCCGTGATCGTCTTCGACATGCCAGAAGAAGGAGCCGCTCCTAGGGCAGCGCCTAGCAGTCCGCTGCCATACTACCGAGTTCCCCCCACCTTCGGAGGCAAAGCGGGGGAAGATGCCGACGAGTGGCTCGTCCACTACAAACGAGTGAGCAAGTCCAACGGGTGGGATGCTACCGCGCAGCTCACCAATGTGGTGTTCTCCCTGACCGATACCGCCCTCGTGTGGTACGAGAACCACGAGGACGCGCTTACGACGTGGGAACATTTTGTTGACGAGCTAAAGGCGTGTTTTGGGGACTCAGTCGCCAAAAAGAAGCGTGCGGAGCAGACACTGTCTCAACGGGCGCAGCTACCAGGTGAGACATGCACAACATATATCGAAGAAGTATTAAAGCTGTGCAAGGTGGTCAGTGCTCGCATGTCGGAAGAAGATAAAGTTGGACATTTGCTGAAAGGAGTGGCTGAGGATGTGTATAATTTTCTAATTGGAAAGGAGAGCCTCAGTTCTGTGTCTGACGTCATTCGGCACTGCAGAACTTTTGAAACGCTCAAGATGCGTCGGATTGCGCCAAAGTTTGGTCGATTGGCAAACGTTACGACGGTTGCCAGTGTGGACACGAGTCCTTGCCTCGACCTTCCTTCCACCATCCGACAGATTGTCCGCGAGGAACTTTCCCGCCGCGAGGAGTTGCATTCAACTGCTGACCACCATGGCGTGTACACGTCACGTGAGGCTATGACGACGCCACATTCGGCCCCTTGGTAACCGATGGTTACCGCAGCGGCCGTAGAGTACAGCGCAGCCCCACAGTCGAGGATGACAACACGCCCTCCGACTCCGCGCTATGACCAACGCGCTCAACGCACGCCTACTCGACGCCCGATGTATCGTCGTGACACACGCCACGAACCAACCCACTACACGCGGGAAAATGATAATATCCGCTTCATTGACGAACAACCAAGGTTTCGACCTCTCCCGGTGTGTTATTCCTGCGGTGTCCCGGGTCATATATCGCGGTTTTGCAACCAGCGTATGACCACGTGGTATGGCCAGCCCTCAGAGTTTTCTCGGCACTCCGAACGGTCACACGGTGCCCCGTGGCCACCACACGTATCATCTGGCGACGAGTATTGGCTCAGCAGCTCCCGGAATCGCTCCCCGGCATCTGACAGGAGTTTGACACCCCCACCGCAACGTCGTGCTCCCCGTTCTCCCTCACCGCGGCATCGCACCACGTCCCCTTCGTCACCGGAAAACTAGCTAGCGCGGCCGATGGAGGTGAGGTCGCTGGAGACATGCTACTGACAGAAATACCTCCTGTGTTGATGCTGAAAAACAAAGTGCGCGTTCTTGTAGATAATGTCCCTGTGATGGCTCTGGTGGACACAGGCGCAACAATTTCTGTTATGAGTGTCTCTTTTAAACACGTGTTAGGACGAAAGGTTTTGTTTAAATGGGACGAAGGTTCAAAGTTCTGTGGAGTGAGTGGCGAGCCGTTGCGACCTATTGGGGTGTGTAGTGCTGACGTGTTTTTGGGAGGCCATGTTATTACGACAGAGTTTGTAATTATTCCTCGGTCGACCCATGATGTTATTCTCGGCATGGACTTCTTGCGGGAGTGTGGTGCTACTGTCGACTGCCGCACAGGGAAAGTATTCATAAGTGGTGCGATTCCATCAGGACTCCTGGAGAACCCTGTAGATCGCGAAGCTACACTGTGTGTTTGTGGTGATACGGTCATACCTGCGTCATCTACCGGTTGCGTTCCCGTTGTCTGTTGCGGCGCCGATTCCGACAGCTTCGAAGCTACCGTAGAACCGATGCACTTTAACTGTCTGAAGAAGAATGTGTTGGTGCCGCATTGTGTGGTGTCAATCAAAGACGGACGCACTGGCTTATGGACAGTAAACTGTTCTAAGGAGCCCGTTATACTACCAGACGGCATGAAATTAGCCTTCGCCAGGGAACACGCGTCCTTATCAGTGGCTGAACTTACAGATGTGCCGGAAGAACCGGATGGCCACAGTTCGGAAACAGCCCTTATGTCGATGGTAAATAAATCGCTCAGCACGAGTGAACGCCGAAAGTTAGTGCGTGTGCTTTCGAAGCACGTTTCAGTATTCGACTTTGCGCAGGAAGACAAAATGCCTGCGATCCCTGCGTCTCGAACGCGCCATACCATCAACACGGGTTCGGCAAATCCGATTAGACAAAAGCCATATCGTGTTTCACCATCAGAGCGCCAGATTATCAACGAACAAGTGCACGAAATGATGAAAAAGGGAGTCGTACTAGAGTCAGCGAGTCCGTGGGCAGCTCCAGTGATTCTTGTTAAAAAAAAAGATGGATCTTGGAGATTTTGCGTCGACTATCGCCGTTTGAATGCTATAACAAAAAAGGACGTGTACCCACTTCCACGTATTGATGACGCAATAGACTGCCTTCATTCCGCCTCTTACTTTTCCTCAGTAGATTTACGATCTGGCTATTGGCAAATTCCGATGCATCCTGACGACAAGGAGAAGACTGCCTTTGTAACCCCTGAAGGCCTCTTCGAATTTAATGTGATGCCATTTGGATTGTGCAACGCTCCGGCAACTTTCGAGAGATTTATGGACACTGTTCTGCGCGGCTTGAAGTGGAACATCTGCATGTGCTACCTCGACGACGTCGTCATCTTTGGCCGCACCTTCAGTGAACACAACTCGCGCCTGGATATTGTCCTGAACTGCATCAGAAACGCTGGTCTAGTTTTAAACTCTAAGAAATGCCACTTCGGTGAACGCCAAACTCTTGTGCTTGGGCACCTTGTCGACAAGGATGGCATCCGCCCTGATCCCCAGAAAACAGCAGCCGTTGAAGCGTTCAGTGCACCGCGCTCTGTCAAGGAGCTCCGTAGTTTTCTGGGGCTTTGTTCCTATTTCCGCTGATTTATTCCTAAATTCGCCGACGTCGCGTATCCGCTGACATGCCTGCTACGAAAGGACACCCCCTTTGAGTGGACTCCGGAGTGCGACTCTTCTTTTCGTCAGTTGAAGTTTCTGCTGACGTCATGACCGGTTCTTCAACACTTCAGTCCTGCAGCTCCGACGGAACTCCATACGGATGCCAGTGGCATAGGTATTGGTGCCGTCCTAGTTCAACGCTACGGTGACCGCGAACACGTGATCGCATATGCAAGCCGCTCATTAAGTAGGCCCGAGCAGAATTACACTGTCACGGAACAAGAATGCCTCGCGGTAATATTTGCGGTTCAGCGGTTTCGTTCTTACCTGTATGAACGCCCCTTTACAGTGGTCACCGACCACCACTCGTTGTGTTGGCTTGTGAATCTTCGTGACCCTTGTGGCCGTCTTGCGCGCTGGGCGCTCCGACTGCAAGAATACAGCTTCACCGTATCTTATAAGAGCGGTCGACGACACGCTGACGCGGACTGCCTCTCGCGTATGCCACTCAGAATCACGGACTGTGACGCCGACGACTTCGATCACCTCGTGGCTTCTGTGTCGCAGCGTTTTCCAGACTTCGACTGCTTCAAAGCCGAACAGCGAAAAGACGATAAATTAACACCGCTCTTCGCCTCGACGACAGCAAACCATTTCTGTGTACGTGATGGACTCCTGTATAAGAAGAACTTTTCCAGCACTGGCGCACGTTTCCTCCTAGTGGTACCGGAGAGCCTTCGCACAGCGATTCTGAGTGCTATGCACGATGACCCTACGTCTGGCCATTTAGGTTCGGCGAGGACGCTCTACCAGATTCAGGAGCGCTTTTATTGGCCTGGAATGCGACAGTCTGTTGAGACGTATGTGGCCAGTTGCTTGCAGTGTCAGCGCCACAAACGGCCATCTACTGCTCCAGCTGGTCTCCTGCAGCCGATCCCGCCTCCAAGCACGCCTTTCCAACAAGTGGGCATTGACTTCGTAGGTCCATTTCCAAAATCAGCCAAGGGAAATCGTTGGATAGTTGTTTGCGTCGACTACCTCACGCGCTACTGCGAGACGGCGGCCGTGCCCTCCGCAACTGCCACTGACGTTTCAACATTCCTGCTGCAGTATGTGATCCTGCGACATGGTCCGCCTCGCGTGATCATCAGCGACCGTGGACGACAATTCACAGCGGACGTCGTAGAGGAGCTGCTTCGTTTGTGTGGATCCCACTTGCGTCACTCGACACCATACCATCCACAAACGAATGGGCTTACGGAGCGCACCAACCGCACAATTGTAAACATGCTATCCATGTATGTTTCATCCGACCACAAGAACTGGGATGACGTACTGCCTTTTATCACGTACGCGTTCAACACCGCCAAGCACGAGACTACCGGCTATAGCCCTTTCTTCCTGCTGTACGCACGGCCACCCCGGTACACAATCGACACTGTTTTGCCTTTCTGTAGTCATGAAAATCCCACTGTCGCCGAGATTCTCTGCCTTGCCGAAGAAGCTCGTCGTATTGCTCGTTTGCGCACTTTGGCATCGCAGGACAGATCAAAAGAACGCTACGACATTCGCCACCGTCCGGTAACCTATCGCCCTGGTGATTTAGTTTGGCTGTGGACTCCAGTACGGAAACGCGGGTTATGCCAAAAGCTTTTGGCCACCTACGATGGACCATTTGTGATTATTAGCAGACTCACGGAAGTAACGTATAACATAGCTCGCCTCACGGCGAGTGGTAGAAGAGCTGCCAAGACACAAGTGGTCCATGTCGCCCGCTTGAAATTGTTCACGTCGAGGCAAATGGATTAACTCACCCGGCGGGCTTCGTCTGTGACGAGGGGAATGTTACGCATGAAGAAAACGAAGACCAGTGAACGTGCTTGTGGTCCCGAGTGGAGGAAGGAAGAAGAGAACGACGCTGAGTTGATTAACCAGCTGGCCGCTCTTGCGCTCACCTTCGATCGCGACCTAAAGTAAACGGTCCCCTTCATCCGTAAGGGTTAGAAACGGTCTCCTTCGCACGTAACAATATGTATTCATCTCATCTATGGGATCGCATGCGCGCGCTGTTGCTTGTCTCTGTGTGTAGTAGTTAAGAGAGCCAGTTTAAGGGCGGAGAAGAAGCAAGGCGAGGAAAGCAATATTGCAGCGCCGTGGTTTTAAAGCGCAACCGTGGTAGGGAAACGGAAGGCGATATAAGCATGCGTGTCCATGATGCGCACACGACGAACTGCCTTACAATATTTAGACTTGAGGGGAAGCTTCGTTAACAAACTATAACACGGCAATCAGCACTCGAATATAATTATGACCCTAATAATAATTGTAAATATTCATCTCATCTATAGGATCTAAAGCGCGCGATGTTGCTTTGTCTGTGCGTGTAGCAGTTAAGAGAGCCAGTTTAAGGGCGGAGAAGAAGCAAGGAGAGGAAAGCACTATTGCAGCGCCGTGGTTTTAAAGCGCAACCGTGGTAGAGAAACGGAAAGCGACATAAGCATGCGTGTCCATGATACGCACACGACAAACTGCCTTACAATATTTAGACTTGAGGGGAAGCTTCGTTAACAAACTATAACACGACAATCAGCACTCGAATACGACGAGAGAAATTATTGAGAGGTGGAAAATTCCCTTGAAATAAATCCGGTTTGCGAGACAAATGCTTGTATGTATTGAATCTCTTAAAAGATGAGGGGGAACTATACGCTCACCGAGAGGGCATCGTCAGCACGAGACCACCACCAGGCACCTTACTGAGATGTAGAGAGCTTCGCGGCCGGAACGAAGTCTCCCCTCTCCGCCGGCCAAGAATGGAAAACGCGCTTTCCGATCGCTCAAGGTTGCGCGGACATTGTATAGCTCTAGCGTCTAGGAAAAAGCTTAAACAGGTGCGAGGGCGGCACGCATAGCGTGGGAAGCTAGCCGCCGGAATAGCTATCTCAAGTACTGCTGCTGGCGAGGGCGAAATACCTTCGTGTAATTATAATAACCCTAATAGGACTTCTTTCAAAGAAAAAAAAAGAAAAAGAAGGAAACGGCTCAGAAGGCTATACTACGAGAGCTATGACTGATACTTTTCTATATATATGTATTCATCTCATCTATGGGATCGCATGCGCGCGCTGTTGCTTGTCTCTGCGTGTAGTAGTTAGAGGGAATTACCTAGAGGAATTACCTAGAGGGAAATCTGGCGCTGCTGCGCTGTGGTATGCATGGGAATGCCGGTATATTGTGACTTCGGATTGGCATCGTTCTTGGAGAGACAGGACACCTTGAAGACGCGCTTGGCTAGCACCGTTCCGTCTTTCACAACGATTCATTTTCTACTAAAACAGCACGTGAAAAGCTGTTTTGGTTTTATTATTACGCAAAAACATGTTTTGTTTAACTATAAGAACTTGTTATTGCTCGTACGATTATATCATACGTAAAAAGTATCAGCGGGCCGCTAAAGTTGGAGGACAGACGACAAGGTTCGCGCTCGCTTTGAAACAGTTGGTCGTCTGTTATTGCTTTTCTTCGCTTGGTCATGCATTGTGGGTGAGTAAAGATGTAATATGCGTGAACGGAAACATTTTATGAAGATTTTACTATGGTGTTCTAGAAGGGGGTAGTGGGCTCAGCAGCCGGAGCGCCCTATGCATTGCAGCGAGGCGGCGAGTGTGGACGGCACGCGGATTTCCGTGGCGGCGCTGTAGTCGCGTACATAATGCAGCGGTGGCGTAGAGGTAGAACACCCGCCTCGCGTGCAAGAGGTCCGTGGTTCGAATCCCGGTGCCGGCAATTTTCCACCGGATTTAAAAAAAAAAATCCGCGTGTTGATAAAATTGCACAAACAGGCCTGGAGTGTGGCCTGATCCCGGTGACCAGAACCGGTAACGCACTCCCTCACCAGAGCAGGATTGGCCACCCTGGTGCAGTACTTGGCCACAACCTCCTATGAACACAACAATCAAACCCCGGCCCTCAGTCCCCAGCAGCTGCGAAGCAACTGACCACGGCGGCGGTCAGACCTGCGACGCAGCAGAGGGTGCTAAGAATCACTGGCTCCGGACAGGCCGCCATTGGAATATGAACCTGGCAACGTTTAACGCTAGAACTTTATCTAGTGAGGCGAGTCTAGCAGTGCTATTGGAGGAATTAGAGAGCAGTAAATGGGATATAATAGGGCTCAGTGAAGTTAGGAGGCCAAAAGAAGCATATACAGTGCTAAATAGCGGGCACGTACTGTGCTACCGGGGCTTAGCGGAGAGAAGAGAACTAGGAGTCGGATTCCTGGTTAATAAGAATATAGCTGGTAACATACAGGAATTCTATAGCATTAACGAGAGGGTGGCAGGTCTTGTTGTGAAACTTAATAAGAGGTACAAAATGAAGATTGTACAGGTCTACGCCCCTACATCCAGTCATGATGACCAGGAAGTCGAAAGCTTCTATGAAGACGTGGAATCGGCGATGGGCAGAGTGAAAACTAAATACACTATACTAATGGGCGACTTTAATGCCAAGGTAGGCAAGAAGCAGGCTGCAGACAAGGCAGTGGGTGAATATGGCATAGGCACTAGGAATAGCAGGGGAGAGTTATTAGTAGAGTTTGCGGAACAGAATAATATGAGGATAATGAATACCTTCTTCCGCAAGCGGGATAGCCGAAAGTGGACGTGGAGGAGCCCGAACGGCGAGACTAGAAATGAAATAGACTTCATACTCTGCGCTAACCCTGGCATCATACAAAATGTGGACGTGCTCGGCAAGGTGCGCTGCAGTGATCACAGGATGGTAAGAACTCGAATTAGCCTAGACCTGAGGAGGGAACGGAAGAAACTGGTACATAAGAAGCCGATCAATGAGTTAGCGGTCAGAGGGAAAATAGAGGAATTCCAGATCAAGCTACAGAACAGGTATTCAGCTTTAACTCAGGAAGAGGACCTTAGTGTTGAAGCAATAAACGACAATCTTGTGGGCATCATTAAGGAGTGTGCAATGGAAGTCGGTGGTAACTCGGCTAGGCAGGATACCAGCAAACTATCGCAGGAGACGAAAGATCTGATCAAGAAACGCCAATGTATGAAAGCATCTAACCCTACCGCTAGAATAGAACTTGCAGAACTTTCGATGTTAATCAACAAGCGTAAGACAGCTGACATAAGGAAGTATAATATGGATAGAATTGAACATGCTCTCAGGAACGGAGGAAGCCTAAAAACAGTGAAGAAGAAACTAGGAATTGGCAAGAATCAGATGTATGCGTTAAGAGACAGAGCCGGCAATATCATTACTAATATGGATGAGATAGTTCAAGTGGCTGAGGAGTTCTATAGAGATTTATACAGTACCAGTGGCATCCACGACGATAATGGAAGAGAAAATAGTCTAGAGGAATTCGAAATCCCGAAGGTAACGCCGGAAGAAGTAAAGAAAGCCTTAGGAGATATGCAAAGGGGGAAGACAGCTGGGGAGGATCAGGTAACAGCAGATTTGTTGAAGGATGGTGGACAGATTGTTCTAGAGAAACTGGCCACCCTGTATACGCAATGCCTCATGACCTCGAGCGTACCGGAATCTTGGAAGAACGCTAACATAATCCTAATCCATAAGAAAGGGGACGCCAAAGACTTGAAAAATTATAGACCGATCAGCTTACTGTCCGTTGCCTACAAACTATTTACTAAGGTAATTGCAAATAGAATCAGGAACACCTTAGACTTCTGTCAACCAAAGGACCAGGCAGGATTCCGTAAAGGCTACTCAACAATAGACCATATTCACACTATCAATCAAGTGATAGAGAAATGTGCAGAATATAACCAACCCTTATATATAGCTTTCATTGATTACGAGAAAGCGTTTGATTCAGTCGAAACCTCAGCAGTCATGGAGGCATTACGGAATCAGGGTGTAGATGAGCCATGTGTAAAAATACTGGAAGATATCTATAGCGGCTCCACAGCCACCGTAGTCCTCCATAAAGCAAGCAACAAAATCCCAATAAAGAAAGGCGTCAGGCAGGGAGATACGATATCTCCAATGCTATTCACAGCGTGTTTACAGGAGGTATTCAGAGACCTGGATTGGGAAGAATTGGGGATAAAAGTTAATGGAGAATACCTTAGTAACTTGCGATTCGCTGATGATATTGCCTTGCTTAGTAACTCAGGGGACCAATTGCAATGCATGCTCACTGACCTGGAGAGGCAAAGCAGAAGGGTGGGTCTAAAAATTAATCTGCAGAAAACTAAAGTAATGCTTAACAGTCTCGGGAGAGAACAGCAATTTACAATAGGCAGCGAGGCACTGGAAGTCGTAAGGGAATACATCTACTTAGGGCAGGTAGTGACGGCGGATCCGGATCATGAGACGGAAATAATCCGAAGAATAAGAATGGGCTGGGGTGCGTTTGGCAGGCATTCCCAAATCATGAACAGCAGGTTGCCATTATCCCTCAAGAGAAAAGTATATAATAGCTGTGTCTTACCAGTACTCACCTACGGGGCAGAAACCTGGAGGCTTACTAAAAGGGTTCTACTCAAATTGAGGACGACACAACGAGCTATGGAAAGAAGAATGATAGGTGTAACGTTAAGGGATAAGAAAAGAGCAGATTGGGTGAGGGAACAAACGCGAGTTAATGACATCTTAGTTGAAATCAAGAAAAAGAAATGGGCATGGGCAGGACATGTAATGAGGAGGGAAGATAACCGATGGTCATTAAGGGTTACGGACTGGATCCCAAGGGAAGGGAAGCGTAGCAGGGGGCGGCAGAAAGTTAGGTGGGCGGATGAGATTAAGAAGTTTGCAGGGACGGCATGGCCACAATTAGTACATGACCGGGGTTGTTGGAGAAGTATGGGAGAGGCCTTTGCCCTGCAGTGGGCGTAACCAGGCTGATGATGATGATGATGATGCTGTAGTCGCGTGGGCTGGCTCCCTCCGCTGCTTCGCCATAGAATAAAGTGCTTCGCGCGCTTGTTCATGCGGGCTTGATTCGCGACATTGACTGTTTCTTGGTGTTTCAACCTACCGTTCGAGTCTGTTTCGCGCGCAGTCGGCCGAACACGTGAGCAGTAGGAAGGTCGAAACGTCAACGGCAGCGACCCTGCTTCGCTCCC
Source organism: Dermacentor variabilis (assembly GCF_050947875.1). Classification (NCBI taxonomy): domain Eukaryota; kingdom Metazoa; phylum Arthropoda; class Arachnida; order Ixodida; family Ixodidae; genus Dermacentor; species Dermacentor variabilis. The sequence continues at coordinate 11,640,285 of NC_134573.1, read as the reverse complement.
GGCTGTGAAACAGGATATAAGTGGAAAAAAGGAAAGCAGCCGTCGTTCATCACGCCGAAAGATGAATAAACACGGCGAATTTGGGATCGCAACTTCCACCGCCAAGACAAAAAACTCGACGAAGCATGTGCGGTTTGTGTGCGAAACACGCTAAAAGAGTAGGTGGATTTTTAAGCGATTCAACTGCAGATGGCCTGAGGGTGACGATATCCAGCACATTATCACTGCTGGATTATCGTGTCAGCCAGGGATTTAGGTATGTTATGACATCCAGGTTAAGCCAGGATTCGCTGGAAAACTTTTTCGGTATAGTCAGGCAATCATGTGGGTCTAATGTCCACCCAACATCAACGCAGTTTCTAATTGAGGTTAGTTGCCTATCCTTTTATAACCTTGCGAAAATAGTACGCTCCGACAATGCTGACCTTAATGGAGCTAGTGGAGAAATGAGTTCTCTCCTGAGTGCGCAAGATGCTCCAGCTCAATAAGCCAGGGCTGCTGCAATCGACCATCTCATTGAGGAAGGAAACCTTCAGCCGAGCGCATGCTTCGTAGTATTCCTGCTGAGCACAGAGAGTTGGTGGAGCAGAAGAGCGACGACCGTCTAATACATTACATGGCAGGGTATGTTGCTCGAAAGTTTCTGAAGTGTTATTACTGCATGTCTTGCAAGGCCTTTCTTTTGGAAACCCCCAATACGGAAAGCAGAAACTCTGAGTTCGCTGTGACATGCGACAAGGGAGGGTTGTTATATCCTTCGCTGCAGCTTTTCAGCGCAGTGAAGAAGTTGGAGGACATCTTCACTGTGTTCTTCAGCCGAGAGAAACTCTGCAGTGACAGCATAGTGGATGTAATGTTGCTAGTGAAAAACTTCAGCTATGCCTTAGGCTGCAGCCAGCACTAGGATGCTCTCACAACAGAGTTGATTGTCAAGGGGCTTTAAGTTGACCAAGTTCTATGTGCTGACCAGGCTGCACTTCTATGTAAAATGGATCAACCAATCGCGACAGGAACGGCGTAAAAAGAAATTTCACGCGAAGATAAGCCGTTCCTCATAGTGCCTCTCTCGTAGCAGCCATGCACTTTGAGAAAGGAGTAGCTGCCCATCTTTTGTACCAATAAAGAGTTGTTTGTGGCCACCACGAGTTCTCTTTATTTTGCCGTGTTACGAAATTTCGCTATCCCTTGTAACCACTACGAGTCCGCATAATAGTGGCATCACCATAGGATTAACTCCCTAGCTTTCAGTGGATATATGCTTTCGTAAACAAAATCGCAGTTAAAGGAATAAAACCTCATCATATCTGACCTCTGTTCCGAATGTGTTAGCACACGCGCCGCGATTGCTTGGCTCACTTGAACTTGTGAATGCGATTGGGTCCTGACCTGTATAAAAATTGTTAATGGCAAATGAATTAAGCAAATTACCCATTCATATATTTACCTCTTCTACGGTGTTCGCGAGCTTTTAGTTTAGAAATCAGTCGCATCGTTGTGCGGCCGTTAGTCTGCACTCGTTGGGTCGGCTTTATTTTCACGCAAGCTTGAAAAACGTCCGTCTTTCTACCTTTCTCTGCGCCTTGTCTTAATTTCAGAGGAAGTTTTCAGAAAACATGCTACGGAGCTGCGCGCTTTCTTTTTTCGGCGTGATACCAAGCGCACACGGCTTTCTCTATCTAGCTCGAAAATGCTCAGAGTTTCGCGTTCCGTACAGCCCATGCTCTAGTGGCGCCATCTGGCGGCGTCGACGTGAGATGCCACACCCGCGGGCTCTCCCTAACCCCACTACCCCCTTCTAGTTCACTATAATTTTACTTTGAAAACGCGTTATTTGTGTAGCCATATCCACGTTTTAGACGAAGCCTCTTACAACACTAGCCAACACGAGCCTCGCAGACACATATACCGTCATCCCCATGACGGCACGGTGCCCCCTTAAGAAACCCCCATAGACGGTGGCGCCAGATTTCCCTCTAGGTGTTATAGTGAGAAACTCTATGCCCTGACCCCACTACCCCCTTCTAGTTCGCTATAGTTTAATAAAGGAGGCGTTGGTGAACACTCAGTGGCTTCTTCGATTTTCCACTTCTGGCTACCCTCGGGCTGCCAGAGCCAGCCAGAGCGTCTTCGTTTTTCTCGGTTTGTTCCGCCCACCGCGCTACGCACTTCCGCCGGGCGTTCGTTTTGCTCGCGCTGGACGGTTCTGGCTACCCGCGGGCTGCCGGAACCTGCCAGGTCGATTTTGGTCTGGCTGCTCCCTGGAAGTTCCCTGGCTAGCAGACGACTAAAAGATGCGATGGGCGCTCGCCGCCATCTTTACGGGGACTTCACGGATTGCAATGCGGGCGCTTGAGCAGTGGCGTAGCAACAGGGGGGGCCGGGGGGCCGTGGGCCCCGGGTGCAAGGGGCCATAGGGGGGGGGGGGGGGGGGGTGTCATACGCCTAAAGACGCCCTTCTTTCTGCCGACTTGACTGGGCGCAAATGGCAAAGAATGCTCCGGTATTCAGTAGGCCGAGCTCACGTACCCGATGCGTTGCGCCGAAGAATTGTCGGCTGCAGCTCTATCAACACCCCAAGAAATACTTGCGCGAATGTGTGGGCTAAAAAATTTAATTCGCAAAATGGTCGCTAAACTATTCGCCTTAGCGGAACGTTTCATGTGGGGTGCGCACATGCCGCGCGTTCATGCTGGGAGCAGGAATCGCTAAACATACAGTGAGGCGTTGTAAGGCGTTGAGGCTCTTGGGTCCCTCTTCCGTTCAGAACACGCAGCAAAGACGAACAAAGAGAGACAGCAAGAGGGCCTTCAACAAGCGCGCCCGCCTCTCGCGTTTACGGCGAAGCGTTCTATGAGAGCGACGTTGCATAAGTGCGGCCGTCAAAAGTCGCGAATGGGATTCTCTGGATCGTCTTCAGACTCGGTGCGGCGCAAAAAGTTTGGCGGCGTATGACTCGACCGGCTGTATATACTCGCGGGCGCCGCGATGTTCAGCTCGCTTTACTTCCCCTGTCCCACTCGCTCCGAGAAGCCGCTGCGATACCTGCCGCTGTGTTTCACGCTTTCCTTACCCTCGAAAATTTAAGAAAACTGCTGTTGTTGTGTCACTTCATGTCACAAGTACAGTGTCTGTGTCAGCTGCGCAGAATTTCACAAAAAAACGTGAATTTTGTAAGGATATATCGCGATATTCTATGAAGTTATGTGTCTGTGATTACTAGGAATTCGGTAGCGTGAAAAATATGGCAGATGAGTAATAACCATATCCTTAATAAACCCTCAATTAGTACTTATAGAGGAAGCACTTCAATTCCATAATTGAGGACTCAAACTCATATTATTAATTCAACAAAAGCTTCTTAAACGAAATCGTTTTGGGTGCTACAACCTACAGTACTTTGGGACTGCGGGTGGCGCCCAGTATGGCAGTAGCGAAAGAACTATGAAATACTGGACCAGTGAGGTTGATCCCTCAACCCTCTCCATTGCGAGTGCAGACCAACAGGTTTCGCTGGCACGGCTTCATCGGGGTCTTTATTTTTCTTTTTTATGGTGACGCCAAGCATCGATGCGAAGCGTGCTCTATTCTGCTCCCAATCTTTTGGTGGTACCGCAGCTCGGATAATCACGTTTGTCCGTCTAGCAGCAAACAAAAACAGGGCTTTATTGATCAGAATGAAGAGAACTCGTAATTGTAATAACATTGGTGTCCGCGCAGCAGGGAGGCAAGTGGTGTTTTCCGTTTTTCTAATATGGTGGGGAGATCAGCATCACTCAGACACAATTTAATTTTCGTTTTCCTTCAGGGCTGCCCATAGTCAAAATACTGCGGGCCGTAGTACCTACGATGATTTTTGTGAAGTTGTTGGGCAAGATATGAACGTCGGCCTTCAATTTTGCAAATGAAATGTTGCCGCTAAAATTGGTAGTTAAAACTTTATAAATTTTTCTTTTACTTGTGACGTGACCCGTATTTGCAATGTTGCAGCATTTGTATTGGTTGCCAAGCCTTACAGTCTGACAGAAGATGTGCACATGCGCTTTCACAAGTTATCAGTGCAGCACCCTGTGTTATTTGGTGCAGAAAAAACAGCGTGTACTGGCCTCGAGCTGCACCACTGGAAAAGCTGGCGCCACCGTCGGCGTGACGTGCTATTAGAGATCAAGTGGACATAGCGGCCGCGTCGGCTGCTTCGGGAGCGCCGAAGCGAGCGGAAAGCGAGAGTTTAAGTTTCGCTCGTACGTTGTAGTCCTCATTTAGTGGCGAGATTTTCCCGCTTCGAGTGTCTTCTTTACAACGATTGAAAGCACTACAATAGATAGTGGCTGCCTTTGGAGGCGCGCAACATGGTAGGCTACTGCTGGGTGCCGCAGTGCCGGACCTACGCAACGGAGCCCGGCGGCAGCCTTATTCATACGTAGCCGCAGGAAAACAAGCTGCTTGAAGCTTGGCTCGCGAAACATAAAACCGGCAAACAATCATCGGCTACAACTCGGGTATGCAGCAAGCACAGACGCGAGAAAGATTTCTGCTACGGCGCCGGGTCTGCGATGTTCGAAAAACGCGCACTGAGACGCTCGTCCGAGTCCGCTGACCGACTAACGTCATGAGGGTTTGGTCTGTGAATTTGTCGATGCTACAGATACTGGCAAGTTCACTGGAGGCGAATTGGAGCGGTAAGAAGCACATTAAAAAAAAGCACGGCATATGGTCATGTTTGTGTTATGAATTAATGCACTGGATTACAAGAAAAGAAGCAGCGGGAAATCGCACGCTGAGAACACTGATAAACATATAGTGCGACGCAACTCGAGAAATAATATTGAAACGTCCAAGAATTTAGAAAAAAAAGATTGAATCGTCGCGACGGCACATCACAGTCCCCGTAGGCGTCGAAGTCTCTACAATGAAATTATTTTTGAACAGCTCTGATAGCGTCCACGCAACAATGGTTGCGTGTATACTGTCAAATGCTCATATTCTGCGGCCTAAAGCCCATGGCACGGTGGGAAAACGCGCACGCGGCGAAAGCTAAACAGTGCACGGACAAGCATGCAGACGCGTAGTCGGTCGCTGCGAAAATGTGCGATCTCTGCATTGAGGCTTCATTCTATTACGCTCAATTTAGTTATACAAACACTATAAGAACATATTTCACATAGTTTGCTCTCAGCGTTTGCCTACCTTTCACGCAAGAAGCTGGTTCGGGAGACTGCATCGCGGCAACCGCGCACAGTGGCGTTGACTATACGTATTCGGTAAAGAGATCTGTACACGATTCTGTGCTTTCAGTTTGCCCAAGATTATTATTTAGACAGTGAAAAACTCAAAGTTTTAAAAGTTCTTACAGAAATGTCCGGGAGAGCTCCCGCGTGCTGTTTTCAGTGAGCGCTGACAGCAAAACCTATGAGGAGCGCGCCGCGTGATCCCTCATATTACGCCAGTAAGGCGCTTCCGATAGATGGCGACACCATAACTCCTCGCCGCCAATACCTGCTGCATTCGCAATCTCTGGAAAAGAAAGCGAAGGAGAGGGGGGCCTGGGGGACGTGCGCGGTATCCCAGGCGGCTGTACTGGTGCTGAAACCCGGAAATTGTCGATATTGTCACGTGGTGGTGACGTTGAATGACGCAGTAGCAATACTGTGAACGACAAAACTAACTTTTATTGGGCGAACATGTGCCCACAAAACAGGCTACATTTATATCACAACGATTGCGGCGAACACGCTCGGCGATCGTCGAAAATCTGATCAGCGGGTCAAGCGCGTCGGCTTTTATAGAGCAGTCGTCGAATGTTCCAGACTAATAGTTCGGACCCGCGTGCCTTCCACAATGTTCTACACCATTCGCGTCAGGTGATGAAATCAGATAACATAAAGTTCGGTGACAACAGACAGCGGATAGAAGCATGGATAGCTTTCCAGAAACTTTGGATACATGCAGGCGCGTCCCACGCTGTGCGATTACATTTGTTAGGCGGCGAAACGTGTCGCCCGATAAACACAAGTACACCGTCTCAATACCCCCCTCTTGAAAAGCATCGACGCGATGCTGCAAACAAACGAAAGTAATAAATAAGCAATCGTAACGAAGAAAACAACAAAATAAGGAAAGTTCGTTAGCGTCCGTAAAACGGTTTAAGACGCACCACGTGGACCACTTCAGGTCGTGCACGGCGCAGCTGTGAATGCGAAATGCCGTCTGGCACGACGTGCGCCAATACGTCGGATGACCTTGTAGGGTCCGAAATAGCGTCGCAATAGTTTCTCACTCAGTCCTCGTCGGCGCATCGGGGTCCATACCAAAACGCGGTCGCCGGGCCTGTACTCGACGAAGCGTCGTCGGAGGTTGTAGTGTCGGCTGTCGGTACGCTGCTGGTTTTTGATCCGTAGGCGGTCGAGCTGTCGGGCTTCTTCGGCGCGCTGGAGATAGGTAGCGACGTCAAGATTCTCTTCGTCAGGGATGTGCGGCAGCATGGCGCGCCGAACATCGTCGTCGGGTTCCTGCCGTAAACCAACTTGACCGGCGTGATCTGTGTTGTTTCTTGCACCGCCGTGTTATAAGCGAATGTTACGTACGGCAGGACGGCATCCCAGGTCTTGTGTTCGACGCCGACGTACATTGCTAGCATGTCGGCGAGGGTCTTATTCAGCCGCTCCGTAAGACCATTCGTCTGTGGGAGGTAGGCAGTTGTCCTCCTGTGCCTTGTCTGACTGTCTTGCAGAATGGCCTGGGTGAGATCCGCAGTAAAGGCCCTTCCTCTGTCGGTGATGATGACTTCTGGGGCGCCATGTCGCAGCAGGATGTTTTCGACAAAAAATTTCGCTACCTCGGCGGCGCTACCTTTCGGCAGTTCTTTAGTTTCAGCGAAGCGGGTGAGGTAGTCCGTCGCCACGACGATCCACTTATTTGCGGTTGTTGACGTAAGAAAGGGTCCCAACAAGTCCATCCCGATCTGCTGGAATGGTCGGCAAGGAGGCTCGATTGGCTGTAGTAATCCGGCTGGCCTAGTCGGTGGTGCCTTGCGTCGCTAATAGTCTCGGCATGTTCTGACATAACGGGCGACGTCGGCGGTCAGGCGCGGCCAATAATACCTTTCCTGTATCCTCGATAGTGTCCGGTAAAATCCGAGGTGTCCAGCGGTCGGATCGTCATGTAGGGCGTACAATACTTCTGGACGCAGTCCAGACGGGACAAGAAGAAGGTAGTTGGCGCGCACTAGTAAGATCTTCTTTACGAGTAGGTTGTTCTGAAGCGAGAACGAAGATAATCCTCGCTTAAATGCCCTAGGGACAACGTTGGTGTGCGCTTCCAAATACTTGATGAGGTTCTTCAACTCCGGGTCAGCTCGCTGCTGTTCAGCGAGGTCTTCTGCGCTTAAAATGCCAAGGGAGGCGTCGTAATCTTCGTCTTCTTGCGGCGGCGAGTCAATGGGGGCGCGTGATAGGCAATCGGCATCAGAGTGTTTTCGTCCGGACTTATAGGTTACAGTGATATCATATTCTTGTAGTCTCAGGCTCCACCGCGCCAGCCGTCATGAAGGATCCTTTAAATTCGCTAGCCAACACAAAGCGTGATGGTCGCTGACGACCTTGAATGGCCTGCCATATAGGTACGGGCGAAATTTCGCTGTAGCCCAAACGATGGCGAGGCATTCCTTTTCGATTGCAGAATAATTGCCTTCCGCTTTTGACAACGACCGCCTAGCGTAAGCTATCAGGTGTTCATGACCATCTTTTCTCTGGACTAGCACGGCACCGAGGCCTAGGCTACTGGCGTCAGTGTGGATTTCGGTATCGGGCGGCGACTGCATGCGTCGTTTTAGTTCTTGAAATGCGTCGGCCTGCGGCGTTTCCCACTTGAACTCGATGTCACATTTAGTTAGCTGTGTCAGCGGCTCAGCGAGGCGCGAAAAGTCCTTGACAAAGCACCTCTAGTAGGCACACATGCCAAGAAATCTACGCACTGCCTTCTTGTCGATGGGCTGCGTGAACTTTGCGATAGCAGCTGTCTTCTGCGGGTCGGGGCGGACTCCAGACTTGCTGATGACGTGGCCTAGGAACAGAAGCTCATCGTAAGCGAAGCGGCACTTTTGTGGCTTCAGAGTGAGCCCTGACGACTTGATGGCCTCTAGTACTGTCGCAAGCCGCCTAAGGTGATCGTCGAAATTTTCGGCGAAGACGACGACGTCATCCATGTAAACAAGACAGGTCTGCCACTTCAATCCTGCTAACACCATGTCCATGACGCGCTGGAACGTTGCAGGCGCCGAGCAGAGTCCGAATGGCATGACCTTGAACTCGTAGAGGCCGTCTGGCGTGATGAAGGCGGTCTTTTCGCGATCTCTCTCGTCGACTTCTATTGCCCAGCAGCCAGATTTGAGATCCATCGACGAGAAGTATTTTGCGTTGCAGAGCCGATCTAATGCGTCTATCCGTTGTAGGGGGCATACATCCTTCTTTGTGATTTTGTTCAGTCGACGATAATCGACGCAGAAACGTAAGGTGCCGTCCTTTTTCTTCACCAAGACAATAGGGGATGCCCACGGGCTTTTCGACGGCTGGATGATGTCGCACAGCATTTCGTCGACTTGTTGTCTTATAGCTTTACGTTCTCGCGGCGAAACTCGGTAAGGGCTCTGGTGGAGTGGTCGAGCGCACTCCTCGGTTATTATGCGATGCTTGGCGACTGGTGTTTGTCGAATTCTCGATGACGTCGAAAACAGCCTTTCTATCGTCGGAGAAGACTTCTGAGCTGCTGTTGCTTAATCACGGGGAGACTTGGATTAATGTCGTAGTCTGGTTCGGGAACGATAGCCGTCGGGGTAGATGCGGCGGAATCCGAGAGGACAAATGCATTACAGGTTTCCAGAATTTCCTCGATGTACGCGATCGTCGTGCCCTTGTTGATGTGCTTGAACTTGTGGCTGAGGTTTGTCAGCAACACTTCAGTTTTCCCTCCATGCAGTCGAGCGATCCCTCTTGCGACGCAAATTTCACGGTCTAGCAGTAGACATTGGTCACCCTCGATGACGTCTTCTACGTCGGCAGGCGTTTTGGTGCCTACGGAAATGACAATGCTGGAGCGAGGCGGGATGCTGACTTGACTTTCGAGCACGCTTAAGGCATGGTGACCACTAGAGCTCTCCGGCGGTATCGCTCGATCTTCAAACAGCGTTATGGACTTTGACTTCAGGTCGATGATTGCGCCGTGTTGGTTCAGGAAGTCCATGCCGAGAATGACGTCTCGTGAACACTATTGGAGGATCACGAAGGTGGCAGGGTAAGTCCGGTCATGAACGGTAATTCTTGCCGTGCAAACTCCAGTCGGCGTAATGAGGTGTCCTCCAGCGGTCCGAATTTCGGGACCCTCCCATACAGTCTTAACCTTCTTCAACTGGGCGGCGATGTGTCCACTCATTTCGGAGTAATCGGCCCCTGTATCGACTAAGGCAGTGACTGCGTGGCCGTCGAAAAGCACGTCGAGGTCGGGGGTTCTTTGTCTGGCGTTGCAGTTGGGTCTTGGCGTCGGATCACGGCTGCGTCGTGTTGAACTGAAGCTGGAACGTCGCGTCGTCAAGTCGTCTTTCGTCGGTGTAATCTTGGCTTCCTGACTTCGTCGGGACGGCGGCGTGTCGTCATTAGGTCGTCGAGATGGTTTCTTCGTCGTCTTCGTCGGAGGCGGAGGATCTTCGTCAGTTCGACGAACAGCAACCGCACCTCCATCGGTTGCTGTTATTAGTTTTCCGGATATGGGCTCGCAGAACGGCCCCGGGCTGGGCCGGTGTATGGTCGGCGCTGCGGCGACAGGTAGCGGCCTGGTAACGGCGAACGGGACGGCCGTCGAGGGCTCCACTGAGTAGCGGCGAGGTGGTCGGCGATGCCACGAGGGCGCTCTCCAAGCTGTGGACGCGGCGCGTTGACGGCGAACCCTCTTAGTCCCAAGTCGCGGTATGGGCTTCGGCGATACACATGGCCGGCTTCTCCGCAGTGATAGCAGAGCGGGCGGTGGTAGGGGGCTCGCCAAATGTCTGTCTTCCTCGCGTAGGTGCGCTGGGCGACGGGTGGGCGTGCTGGCGCGGCGGCGTAGCACGACGGGATTGCGGCGTCACAGGGCCCTGGCGCGGTCGCAGAGGGGAGCCTTGACGGTGTGCCACGGCGGCGTAGGTCAGCGCTTCTGGCTGGGGCGGCGGTAATTGAGGTTGTACCCCAGGAACCCCAAGTGATCACTGAACGCCATCTTTCACGATGTCGGCGATCGATGCCACTTGAGGCTGCGACGAAGTCAGGACCTTGCGCAGTTCTTCGCGCACAACGGTCCTGATGGTCTCTTGAAGGTCTTCGGAACTCAGTCCTAGGATGGCGCACTGCGGCATGAGCCCCTGGTGGTTATCCTGCCGGGTGCGCATCTCCAGAGTTTTCTCAATCGTCGATGCCTCTGCAGAAAACTCAGCTAGAGTCTTCGGTGGGTTACGAATAAGTCCGGCGAAAAGTTCTTGCTTGACGCCACGCATCAGGAAGCGAACTTTTTTCTCCTCCGACATTTCTGGGTCGGTGTGCCGGAAAAGACGGGCCATCTCCTCCGTGAAGATCGCGATCGTCTCGTTTGGAAGCTGCACTCTGGTTTCTAGTAGAGCTTGGGCTCGCTCTTTAAGCACGACGCTTGTAAACGTTTGCAAGAAGCCGCTTTGGAACGGGTCCCACGTCGTTGAGGTGGCTTCTCGATTCTCGAACCAGGTCCTGGCGGCGTCTTCTAATGCGAAATAGACATGGCGCAGCTTGTCGTTGGTGTCCCAACTGTTAAACGTAGCGACCCTCTCATACGTCTCCAGCCAGCTTTCCGGATCCTCAAATGTGGAACCACGGAACATCGGTGGATCCCTGGGCTGCTGCAGAACTATTGGGGCTGCTCCGGCTGCCATTGGAGATGTCTTCTTGGTCGTCTCTGGACGAACTTCTCTGACGATCTTCTTGGTCGTCTCTGGTAGAATGCCGTGTTCCGAGGGCCGCTGCTGTAGCCGGCGGCTTGCTCGATGTACCGGGACGGCGCTGGTGTTGTCTTTGCGGTCCGGGCTTGAATTACGGCTTGTCGGGGGCGTCCGGTACATGAACGTAAAGCACTTCCACCAGATGTCACGTGGTGGTGACTTTGAATAACACAGTAGCAATACTGTGAACGACAAAACTAACTTTTATTGGGCGAACATGTGCCCACAAAACAGGCTACACTTATAGCACAACGATTGCGGCGAGCACGCTCGGCGATCGTCGAAAATCTGATCAGCGGGTCATGCGCGTCGGCTTTTACAGAGCAGTCGTCGAATGTTCCAGACTAATCGTTCGGACCTGCGTGCCTTCCACAAAGTTCTACACCATTCGCGTCAGGTAATGAAATCAGATTATATAGGCTTCGGCGACAACAGACAGCGGATAGATGCATCGATAACTTTCCAGAAACTTCGGATACATGCAGGCGCGTCCCACGCTGTGCGATTACATTTGTTAGGTGGCGAAACGTGTCGCCCGATAAAGACAAGTACACGTGTCAATAACCTCGCCTTCCTCGACTACGTCCGGGGGCGGGAGGGGGGGGGGTGCCAGAAGACCTAGCTACGCCACTGCGCTTGAGGACTTAAATTTACCTCGCTCAGCCAACTGTCTACGGTCATCTTCGGATTTCCTTACTTCTAGTGTTATCTTTTTAGGTGCTAACGCTCCGTTCCGCATCGCGAAGCGGTGTGATACGAGCCGTGGTGAACCGTTTGAAGCTTTTGTGTGTGTGTATATCTGTGTGTCCCCTGATTGCTTCTTCGCGGCGGTGAACAGCGCGCCGCGCTCTCACGCGTGCATGAATGAATGAATGAATGAATTCATGTTATCTGCATCGTGTTCCACGCAAGTTGTAGACGCTCATTCACACATTGCGGTACATTTTGGGTTCGCGGTGCTCTGGTGGCGTTCCTTTTGACATATCTCGCGTATGTATATCTCTCCTTTCTCTGCAGTTAGCGAAGGCTTTTCAGCTAGCCCGTGTTTGCTCCGTCTCTCCGTCATGTGCTTAGGTGGCAGCTCGAAGCCGACATGTGTTCGAACTGCAGGCCGTTGATCTAAGAATACACTGATTGCACTCGGTACATTTAGACACACGTACATTGGCTTATTGCTCTCATGATGTTTTCTCTCATGTTTTTCGTGTGAAACGTTTCGCTGGTCACAGGCGACGTGCATTTTCACGCGCCAGCCGCGTCCCCAGCTCCTTAAATGAGAAGCACCATCAGCCGCAACAAACTTTCTGAAATCGAAGCCCAAGCAGGTCGGCGCGAAATTTTATGCGTATGAGACGCACCCGATAACCTGCTTTTTCATGACTTGTGATGACACAACGCTAACTCATCAATGTAGCCGGTGGTCGACGTGATCGCTGCAAGCAGGGATCCTCCAGCCATCGCTTTCGAGTATACAATCACGATTTCGCGTCTTGTCATATCCGCCGCGTCGGAGGCCATCTGTTGCGCTGCGCAAGGAGAGGTTGGCCGAGTACGCGTCCTGCGCCGAGTCGCGCGAAAGTGATCGTATCCCTGAATGCAACTATATATTTTCAAGCTGGCAACGCAAAAATGGGCCGACTACGCCGAGCACGCGCCGGCCTCGCCGGGCGCTACCATGCTGGTACCATGTTTACATTTGGCCAGCTGTACCGGCGTTCGATTTTGCAAACTTCGGGCAGGTTCGGGTTAAAGCCCCTTCATCCACGCGCCACCACCGCGGAAACGTGTATGGAGGGGCTTTAGTTCGGGTTGTCTTGGGATCCCAGCCCACATGACTTCCTGTCAGAACCGGAACTAGCCGGCTGCCATCTGGCTGCCAGCGTGCGGCCAGAACTCCGAAAATCGAAGAGGCCCACTATCCAGCGAGGCGTAACAAGAACACGTGAACGTCAACCTACGTGAGCCGGCAGAAACCACAGGGATTTAGCAGCAGCACCTAGCAGCGTCTTTCCCTAGGCGTACAAGAACCTATCTGGGGGCAGGGAGTACGGCACTGACCCACGTCACATCCGGTTTGCCTCCAAATAGGGTACAGCCGGCCTGCGGGGAGACGCTTCTGGGAGTAATGTGTGACACTAAGCTCAGTGTTACCGGACCCGGATCCCATTTCGATGCAGACGCGTTCCACATGGCTTACGACTGAAACCTAGCTTTCGGGCTTACACCCCAAGTTAAATAACGCGAGATATCGAAGCGCAATAAACTGGTGTTAGCACAAAATAACCAACCAATGTACGAACCAAAGTATCCGCACCTGCCGTGCACGCGAACATACCGGTAAAAATTTTAAATCCAGGCCAGAGGTCACTTGGGAGGTCGATGATGCTGAACGCTATTTTGCGTTTAAGATGACAAAAAACAACAAAGTTGGTAACGAAAAGTACAATGTAAAATCAGGAATTATAATTTTGTAGTCCTTATCATGTAATGAAAACGCTTCGTTACCTGTTGAAGAAAGTTTGTAGGTTAAAATTGCGCTTACTACGGCGCCTCTAGCGGGAGATAATGTGCTCAAGGGGGAAGCTTTTTAATTGGTGTACTATGCGTGTTTCTTTAGCAGCGCCGCGCGTTCGATTTTTTTAAAACCCCTTGAACTTCGTAAAGTAGTGCCACGCTTTGAAGAACGCCGCCTCCTCCTCCGGCGCTCTGGCCGAAGCCGACGCCGCGTCGCTATTGGCCTAATGGCATCACGTGGCCCCTTGCGCCGGCTTCGTTTGTTTACAGTCGCGCTTAAGTGCCATCTTTGCTCGAGAAGCGGCGATTGTTGGCGGCATTCCTTCCGTTCCTATTCTGTGTTGTTTTGATCTTGTGAACGCCTTGAAGGATGTTTTGTGGCAAGTGCGACGTCGCTTCACGTCATTTTCTGTTACCATGACCTGCTGCGCGTTTGGATGCCAATATAGTTTTAGCAAAGGCAAGAATATGTTCGCGATACCGTCCGGTAAGTGCAACGCGTTAAGAAGAAAGACATGGCTTCACCGAATCGGGAGGGAGAACTTCCGACCAACTTCCTCCGCGCGACTATGTGATGTAAGTTGTGGCTCTCTCAGAGTATTGTATGTGCCAGGCTTGCGTATTGTGCTGCAGACAATAACGTAGTAGATATTGCACAGTTCACTGTGCATGTTGTCATTTGTACGCACGCTTTAACATGATTTTTACGCAACGTCTGCTTTGCTTATATGCGCACTACGTGGTCGTGTTAGTCATATTTGGTGCGCTTAATCGTTTTGAATGCCAACCGGCGTGAGTTCGCGGGCACGCGAGGTTGCGTGCGATAACGTGATTACGAAATTTTTAAGATTCAGCACAGTCCTTCTGATAAAATTTCAGTCTCGATCATTAAAGCGCCTCAGGAGAGCAACTCTCTGCCTTTTGTGGTTACTTACTAGCCATCTTTAGATAGACTAGCTTTGTTTGCCATATTTGTTCGTGTTCCTCGTTGGCGGTCGCCCGGTGGATTTGCGATACAGAGGCACCGATGAAAAGCGTGCGTGCTCTCCCGAAACCGTGTTACGCGGTGCGTTCGTCGTCGAGCGACCGCATCATAGGTAATTGAGACGTATGTGCTAATTCGCGTGAGCTTTAAAGTGTGCAAAGCTTAAGATGCGACGGTGGAGCACTCGCAAAGAAAACGTGCGGTCGCCCGCCCGTTCCCTGGCTGGTTTAGGCGTCGTTCGTGCTTAGTCGTTTGCTCGTTCGTTCGCACGCTCGTTTAGTCGTTTGCTCGCTCGTTTAGTTCGCGCGCTCATATAGTCGTTCGCTTGCTCGTCTATGCCACTATTAGTTTCTACAGTCATTATGCCTAATTGAGACGCGCTTGCTGTAGGACTCTTAGGCTGGCGCGTTTATTTACGCAATGAGACAATAAATGGTGCACACGGACTTGTGACTGCAAAGGCAAATCTGTAATGCATCTATGTGAAAATAAACTGTTAACTTGCAACTCGAATGCCGTTTCATATCATTTTAACCTATGGATAAAACATAATTTCACTTGCCGCAATTTCGTCCGCGTCATGGCGGGGGGATTCTTTGCGCGATCATGACTTCACTAATAAAGTCATGTCTCGCAAATGTTACTTCGAAGGGAGTGCAACCGTCCTGAATGCATGCACCTCAGTGCAACTCGGTTCGCGACAAGTACGCCACTTAGTAAACGGATGAACCAACGCACGATGAAGTGTTATTCGTGATAAGTCATTAACCTGAAAAAATTACTGAAGGCCACAGTGGTCTTGTTTGAGATTGAGTCAAGCATTGTTATCGCGCTCCCGCTTCGCGCACGAATGCTAAAAACTCATTTTATTTTCTTGTGTACGCACAGTCCCGACTCGATGATCGGCCGCGGTATTTCTGTCGGCGTTGAGACACGAGAAACATAATAGCACCAGCGCCAACCTCTGAGGTTTTGCGCGCGCTTAGATTGGCAAGCACGCACGTTGGCGGCACTGTAGCTTGTAATACACTTTCCAACCTCCAGAGCAGTGCTCTCCGTCAGCCTTTGTACGTCATAGCTCATACGCGCCGCGAATTCACATATGGTAAGGCCGGCGCGGATTCTTTAGGCTGAGGGCTTGCTGGAAGCCAAGAGGTTGTCATTCGATGGTAAACGTGTTATTTACAACCATTCGCAACATCTTGCGACACGCCCTTGACAAATGTTGCGCACCTAATTGTAGGGCACGCGATACATTCGCAGTCGTCAACGCACAGCGTTAACACTCCTTCAGATACTTTTTAAGAAATAGTTATCAAAAAATGAAACAAAAGCTGCCGTTACCGAATTTGTACAAGCATCCGACTAGAAATTCTATGCTGTACACGAAGTTACGCGGACCTGGAAAGCCAACGTGAACGCCTAAAGAGCACTGCCCTGCTATGCGTGCATTCACTCTGCGAAAGGTCGTCTGCTGCGCTCGAGCATCGTAGGCGGCGCCATGGTCGAGGAGGGAGCGTGAAAGAGAGGAGAAACGAGGAGGAGTGAAGGCGGAGGAGGAGAGTGGCACTACTTTACGAAGTTTCAGGGGCTTTAGATTTTTTCGCCCTCTGTGGCCATCTGTTGCATAATCTGTTGAACTTGAGAGTGTGCGGGGCCGACGTTCATATGAGGGATCGCCAGCAGTTTGTGCGCAGGCGCGAGTAAAAGCGAGCGTGAGAGACAAGGAGATTCTTGAATATGGGAAGGAAAGGTTGGGGTAAAGTGCAGCGCAGTAACTGTCTCTTAGCAGAGGACACCTCAACCGCGCTGCACAGGGGGTAGGGAATGAAAGTAGGGGGAGAGAAAGAGCACCACAAACAGCAGCACGCCGCGGAAATGTGATGGAGCTAAAGGCGGTCGGCGAGGCCGAGAAAATCTGGGGGCTTTTGCACTACGGAGGAGGTTTGCTAGCTCGTGTTGTCGGCGTTTGTCCCTAGGCGTGCCGGCATCGCGCATAGTGGGATCGAGTTCGTTTACGCTCGGACGCTGGCTGCCGGCGCTGTAAAATAGGTGAAGCAGTGGGCACCGACGCCCGATTTGGCGACCGTTGTGTCGTACAGACTGTCTCACACCTGCGGCGCTGTGTGTGTGTGTGTAGTGATTTTTAGAAGAAAGGAAGAGGGAAGTGCAGTGCCGTAACTGTCTCTCAAAGGAGGACACCTCAACAGCACTGCACAGGGTAAGGGGGGTGGGGAGAAAAGGATCAGGAAGTTAAGGAAAGAAAGCGGCAAAAAAAAGGACAAGGTTGAAGAAGGAGCTACGCGGGGCTTATAGCCGCGCTCTCAGCTGCGTTTCGCAGCAAAAGTCAAGGAGGGCAGCAAGCACTCTTTTGACGATAGAGGCGTGCGCTGCGGGAAACAGAAGGGCTCCCTCCGTGTCGCAAGGCAGACCCACGCGACGATACGAGGCACAAAGCGCAGTGCGCTCAACATCAAAGGATGGGCAATGCAACAGGAGCTGCTCGAGAGTCTCTTCTTCGCCGCATTCCACACATGCGGGGCTGCCAGTTCCGTGCAGTCTGTGCAATCGGGCGGCCGTGCTGTAGCAGCCGACGCGCAACCGCAGGAGAAAGGAGCGGTCCCAGCGGGAGAGGCCGGCGCGGGGGAGGAGGCGAGGGGGAGTCCCCGCAGCAACACGTGAGTCAGGATGATGAGCGCGGAGGGTGCGTAGAATAGCCGTCTTCGCCACGTCGAAGCGAGTGACAGAGGTGGCGAGGGGGAAGCGAGCCGAGAGAGCTTGCTTCGCAAGGGTGTCGGCTGCTTCGTTTCCGGGGAGGCCAATGTGGGCGGGGACCCACTGCAAAACCAAGTCGCAGCCCTGATCTACGACGTGGCGCAGTTTCGATCCCACGCGCTGCACAAGTGGGAGACCGGCGTAGTCTTTCTGCAGCATAGACAGAGCCGCGCGCGAGTCTGTCAGGATCGCAGCAGACAAAGCACCGCACTCGTGAAGAAGGTCAGCCGCGAGCTCGGCGACTGTCGATGAGGCAGGGAAACGGAGACGGCACTGCCGGGACGCAGAAATGTCCGGTGCCGTGCACGCGGCAGCAGCGGAACCATCGCTGGAAACGGAGCCGTCAGTGTAGACGAGGAGGCGGTCGCGTAGGTGTTCGTGAATCAATGCAGCCGTCTCCTGCTGCATGGCACAAAGTGCTGTTCGGCGCTTGCTCGTGACGCCCGGGACGCTGATGTTAACGTCAAGCAGCGGGGAAGCGTGCGGCGATGGCGGCAAGGGAAGGAGTTGCGGCAGAGACGCGATGCGGGTGCTGAAGTCGGTGGCATGCTGACCCATGCCCGAGCCCTCGAGGTTGTGGAGGCGGCACACGAGACGCTGGCCCTGTGGCGACCGTTGCAGACGCTCGATGTGGTGAAGCGCCTGTTTCCTCGCACGAAGTGAGGGCGGCCAGTTTCCCGCTTCGGCGAGAGTTGCCCCCACTTGCGAGAAGCGGGGAAGCGCGTACATCTGGCGAACTGCAGTGCGGTGTTCGACGTCGACGGCCCTCCAGTTGGCTGCACTGGCGTTGGTAAAAGGCAGCGCGTAGAGCGCTCGCGAAGTTGCAATCGAGTTATAAACTCGGAGCGCAAGGTGCGGTGTGCAGCCACGGCCACGGGCGAGCAGGGAGCGTGCGGCGCCTGCGACTTTCCTGGCATCCCTGCAGAGCTGTGTGGTTGCCGCATTAAAGTTCAGGCGGCAGTCGATGTGAAGGCCCAGGTAGCGAACTTCTTTCCGCCACGGGAGGGGGCTTCCGCGCAGCGAGAGCGTGGGCACTTCGGAGCGAGCACGGCTAGCACGGGGGTGTATCATTAGCGCCTCGGTTTTGACGCCGAGAGCTGAAGCCCCACGCTGGTGAGGTATTCGTCCACGGCATTGATAGCAGACTGCAGTGATTGCCGCACTTGGTAGCCATAGTCCGTGGGCCCGGAAGCGAAAAGAGCGATGTCGTCGGCGTAAATCGCCACACGGACTTCGAAGGCTGTTAGCTTCGGGATGAAATCGGGGAGCCTTGCAAGCGCCAAGTTGAATAGAAAGGGGCTAAGAACACTGCCCTGAGGAACACCAGCGGTCACGCTACGGGGGGTGCTGAGCGCGTCGCCAACACGCACTCTGAGTGTTCGGTCGCTAAGAAAGGCCGACACATAGTCCAGTAGGCGGCCGGTGATGCGCAGCTCGTGAAGCGCTTGGATGATGGTGCCGTGCGGGAGGCCGTGAAACGCGCGTTCAACATCGAGCAGCACCAGGTATGCGGCTTCGTGGCGGCTTGCAGCGTGCTCGAGAGTGGCGACAACGTCCGCGGTGGAATCAGCTGTCGAGCGGAGTCGGCGGAAGCCACTTTGTTCCGGGGCAAGAGCGTCGAGGGCGGAGGCGATCCATTCGAGTCGGTTCAAAGCCATCGACTCCATCGTTTTGCCGGGTACCGAGGTCAGCGATACTGGGCGATAGGAGCTGATGTTCGAGGCTGGTTTGCCGCGCTTCAGAATGGGAACGACGATCGCCTCTTTCCAGTTGGCGGGGATGATGCCGCTGCGCCAGACAGAGTTGAAAACCTCGAGAAGTGAGGGAAGTTGAGCTGCGTCGATGTTCCTGAGCACTTGATGAGTAACGCCGTCGGAACCGGGAGCGGAGCGGCGTTTGTGCTTGTTCAAGACGATGCGCAACTCGCTGATCGTGAACTCAGCAGAACACAACACTTCTACATGCTCCATAATTGCGCTCGTTGGGAAATAGCGCAAAGGAGCGAGGCGTTCAACCATGTTGTGCGGCGGAAGTTCGACGGCGGCTGTGACAGGGCACACAGACGGCGGGGCGAACGTATCCGCGAACAGTTCGGCCAACTGCTCGGCACTCAAGCCCTGAGCCACTGCGATGGAGAGTGCAGGGCGGCGGGGGATCTTGGGACTGAGCAGGGCGGCGAGGATGCGCCAGGGGCGGGCTTTATCGCGAGTGTCCTCCAAGGAGAGGCAGAGACTTTGCCAGCTCTGATTGCGGCGCTGCCTGGCATGACGACGGCACGCGGCGTCAAGGCGGTTGTAAAGAGTCCAGTGCTCCACCTTGTCGCTTTTGATGGCGCGGCGTTCGGCGCGTCGTCGTACTGCGCGTAAGTTCAAAAGTTTCATGTCGGGCGCCGGCGTTCCAGCGGGCACCGTACATGACCTGGTCGCGGCGGCAACGCAGCTTGAGATGTGCGAAAGGAAGTCAGTGTTGACAGGAGGAGGCGTGGCACACAGCGTCCTGAAGAGAGACCAGTCCGTGATGCGGTAGGTGCGGATTCGGTCGCGGCAGAGGCCGAGGGGGTCAAGCGAAATCGGATAATGATCCGATCCTTGCGTGTCAGGGCTGCGTACCCACTCGTAATGGCACCGTTCGCTCACCAGCGATAAGTCTATCACACTCCCGCGCACACTCCGACGCACGAAAGTGGGACTGCCGGTGTTGATGATCAGCAGACCAGAGGAGGTGATAGAGTTCAGCAGGTTCCTGCCGTTAGGCTCACAGCGGCTGCTGCCCCATGCCGTGTGGTGAGAGTTAAAGTCGCCGCACACAACACAGTCACCGTCGATGCGCGCGGTGAGGCTCTCCACGAAAGAGGTATCCCATCGTTGCACGGGCTGGACGTACACGCTGGCGACACAAGTGTCGACTCCCCCCCCCCAACGCGCACAGTCACAGCCACGCACTCCACGGAGGTGGGAACGATGTCGGACACAGAGACGGCGTCTTGACCAAGGCGCGCACGCACATAAACAGACGCTCGAGAGCGGCCGGGTGGGTGGAGTGGATCGCGGCACGGAACGTCGGCACAAGACTGAAGTTCGCACGTGACGGCACTGTGGTAGGCGACGAAGCCCGGAAGGTTGCACTCCCCGTCGCGTACGTGTGTCTCCTGCAACGCGAGCACATCTTACTCGTGCAGGAGAAGAAGCTGGCAAAGCTCCGGGTGCCGGCGGCGCATCGAGCGGACATTCCACTGCAGTATGCGCGGCCGACGTCTCGCTGCTCGGCTAGCCATGACGAGGCAGGGACTGCTGTGCGGCCAGGCCCGCGGTGCACATCTGTCGCACCGCGTCGTCCATGTGCGGGGTGGTCTCCATGAGCGCCCGCAGAGCTGCGGCGAGCGCCGCGATCAGGGCGTCCCTCGGGTCGCCAACAGGGGCAACTGCGGGAGGCGGCGTGGTTTCCGGCGCGGCGGGATTGACGCTGCGGCCACGTAAAGCATCGCTGAACGACACGCCAGCTTGTACCGTCGCTGAAGGGCGGGGCACGTTCTGCTGATGCTGACGATGCTCAGGTTGCGCGGCGCGAGCTTTGGCCAGCTCGAGCGCCTTCTTCCGAGTCATGGGCTGCTCGGAGGAGGCTAGCAGGATGGCTGCTTTCCTTTCGAGCTGCCAGTGTGGGCAGCGCGGCTCGGTGGCTGCATGGCGGCCTTTGCAGTTTATGCACGCGGGGTGCTGCGCGGCGCAGTCGCTTGTCGCGTGACCACCTCCGCAGCGGAGGCAACGGGCGTCGTAGGAGCAAGTGGCGCCGGCATGGCCGTACACACCGCAGCGGTCGCACTGGAGTGGGCGTGGCAGACGAGGTCGCACGAGCCGTCGTTGCTTGAAGAGAAGTACGTCCGTGGGGACGACGTTGCCGGCAAAGGTGACGCTCACGTTTGCGCCGTTGCGGGAACAGGAGAGAACGGGAACGGGAGCCTCTATGTTGTCCCTGAGTGTGTCGTTGTCAAAGGAGCTGTCAACGCCGAAAAGGACGCCGACGCAAGAGTGCTTGCCGAGAGCTTTCGCCTTCACTGGTATGTCCGCGATGGCCCGTACATCCAGCAAGCGGGACAGGTCCGCACCGGGCACAGAGTCTGCCGCAACCACGTTACGGCGAAAGTTGACGCGCACGCGTTTGACGCCATCAATGCGGGAAAGTTGGGCGGCGATAAGGTCACTAGACAGCTTCAAAAAGTTGTTTTTGCGGCCGATGGGACGGAAGAGCACAGTGTCGGCGGCATTGTCAGGGGAGGCATGTGCGTTTTGCGACGCATCCGTGTTGAGCTCGGCAAACTGGCGGAAGCGTCGCTTCCTTTTTGGGCCGGGCTTAGACGCGGCTGAACGCCCAGAGAGCACTGCGGCGGCGTTTTCGTCTGCGGCAGCTGGCGTCTGTGACAGTTGGGGTGCAACGACGGGCAGTGGTGCATTAGAGACGACGGCTGTTACACGGGTGGCAGGGCCGGATGGAAGTTGGAGCTCGGAGACGGCGCAGGGGGGAACGCTCGGCGGCTGCTTGCGTGGCCCGGCAGGTTCGTCATCCTCGCTCTCGCGGGCGCGTTTCCGAGAACTGGTCAAGTCCATTTCTTCGTCGTCCGAGAGGGGAAGCGGCACCTCAGCGTGGGTTTCCTGCACGCAAGGGCCGTTCTCGGATGGCGCCGAAGTTGCCGCTGGGGCTGCCGGTGCGGTCGTAGGCACGGGGGGAACTGCAGGGATCTTCAACGAGGGGGCCCGTACACGTAGCCACTCGCCCAGCATGCGAGTGGCGCGACGCTCGCGGTCCTCCCTTGCCCGGAGCTCATCGAGGGTCGCGGGGCCGAGTATCACCCGGCTCAAGCTGGCATGGCGTCGATGGCGGACGCGTGGCGGCGGCTCGCCGGGTGGCCGAAACGCCATACTGTGCTGCCGAGGCCTCTTCTCGCGTGCGGGAAGAAAGCCGAAAGCAGCGAAAAGCGCGGCAACGTGCTCCTAAGCGGGCGCAAACATGGGCGACGCCGAAACACGTGGTGGCAATCGAGGCGAAGTCGTCAGAGCGAGGAGCAACGTGACCTTCTCCGATCGCAGCTCAGACGCGACTCACACCTGCGGCGCTCGTGCTAAGTCAGTCGTGGCGTTCCATAGGTTTCTCGCGCCTTGCGGCAAAGTACCTTGTAAATAACATCACAGATGTTTCTGTGGGAGCAGTAGCGACCGTAGTAGAGCCCGGGCGCATATATTGAAGAAAGTCGCGGGGCGGGGTAGTGATGAACTTAGCGTAACAAGTTGGCGGCTGGACATAATTATCTTTATTCAGTCGTGTTTTTTACTAATTGTAACAAGGTGTCATTATTTCGCATTATTGGCGGCGCCTCCAGGACACCAAAGCGGCAACGGAGACACCAAAGCTAGAACCCTAGGGTCCGTCGGTTGGAGATCGTCAAGTTTTTTTATGCGAACACCCCTTGGCACGCTTCGGCCTCCGCGGCCCCAACCTACGTGCGGCCCTGCTTCTAGCTTTGATCCCCACGATACCCCTTGGGTGCCCTGGAGATCCTGCGCCGCCTGCTTTATTATAACCTCAGGTGCTCTCATGAGGCCTCCGTTATTGCCAATTATTGTAATTAACTCTATGCGTTTGCCGGTTACATGTGCCCTCCTGGAGCAGTGCTTGTAAAAAACTAATCTATCGTCCCGACAAAAAAAAAAGAAAAAATGCGACCCGCCACTTCTACGACACCAGTCAGAACATTGTCCCTTACAGCGATTACAAAGGGGCGTCCGCGCCCACTGACTCACCGCGCGGGCAGCCAGCGGCTGAGCGTAAACAAACTCGACAGCACTCCGCAACTCCCGCGTGTCTGCGCGTGCGGCTAGAGTCACTGGAAAAAATTTCAGAGTACCGCATTCGTTTTTCCCGCACCGCTGACGCGTTCATTGGCTCAACCACACCACGTGACTTTGGGGTGCCATATACCTTCCAAGCGCAGGGCGGGCCATGCTGAGTTTGCGCGCAGGCAGCGCAGATTCCCTACGTTTTTTTTTTGTGTGTGTGTGTTTCGATTGTCGCGCTCGCGTTTGACTGGAAGGAAATCATGCCTGGCTGCTGTGCCTTTGGATGCAGCAACCGAAACGAGTCTGGAAAGACTTTTTATTCGATTCCGACCGGGAAAAATGACCGTGAGCGTCGTTCTGCGTGGTTACACAGAATCAGCCGGGAGAACTTCAAGCCTACAAAAAACACCCGTGTGTGCGAGGTATAAGTACACCTTGCTTGTGCTTTTCGGCACTGTTTTAGAAGATATTTAAGGGAAGTGCACGCCGTGTTAGCGATGCTACGAAAATAGGAGTTCATTGCAGGGATCGTTCGCGTCTTGCACGCTTGACGCGGTGTACGCGTTTGTTGCTCAACACACGCGGTTATTCCGTGGTCGTGGCACGCGAAGGCACACTTGTCGCGCGAGAATTCCGCGTCCTTACGTGCACCAGCTGGTACTCGCATTATTTCTCCGCGCACGTGAGCGTGCTGTCGCCTCGAGTCACTCGACCCATATGGCACTTGTTTTTCGCAGACCGTGACGATCGCATTCAATAAAAACATGGTCAATGCATGTCGTGTGTCCACATAACGGCCGCTTTCTGTGCAGTTGTGTTGGCACTGGTAGAAAAATAGAAATGGGTTAAATGTTAGCAATCCTTGGAGCTCAGTGTTTGCGGCCACATGCACGTTTACATCTCAATTGAGCTATTTTAAGTGTCTCACTGCGTAAACTTCTAAACCTTTATAACGTATTCTTCGTCTCTTTAGTTGGGTCTTTCAACTTATTATTACAGCTACCTTTCATGTTTTTCTTGTTTCACATGTCTGAAACAGGGCTTAATTCAAAAAAAGCCCTGGAAGCCTCCTTGGGCAGCCCAGCGTTAGGGTGACAGCATCACACTTCTGACCATGCAACAAACATTTGCCGGACCACTTCTGTGCTGAAGACTTTGAGAAGCCTAGAGTGGATGGGCATTCCGCTTATCCTTTGCTCATTTATACACACGCATTTTGAGGTTGAAACCAACGGCCAGCTCATATTCACAACACATGCTTCAAATTTTGAGCTTGCAAGCCGAGCACATGCAATGAACTGAAGGCAGCATACATATTATGTTTTATGTTGAAATGCTACGGTGCATACCCAAATAATGTTGTGCTTGATGCATAATACAAAACAACAGAGCACCCATTAGCTTTAATTTCACTCTATCACTATGCATGTTACATAACGCTATAAAAGCACAAGAATTTTATACATCGCCCATGTACCTTTGAAAAAAAAAGTGCTGCGTCACCAGCGGGCGTTCGTCCCTTTTTTTTTACACAGGCAGCAAATCTTGGCAGTCCAAGAAAACAGTCATAAGTTGAGAATAATAATAATATTTGGGGTTTTACGTGCCAAAACCACTTTCTGATTATGAGGCACGCCGTAGTGGAAGACTCCGGAAATTTTGACCACCTGGAGTTCTTTAACGTGCGCCTAAATCTAAGCACACGGGTGTTTTCGCATTTCGCCACCATCGAAATGCGGCCGCCGTGGCCGGGATTCGATCCCGCGATCTCGTGCTCGAAGTTGAGAAGAGTAGCCGCTCATGAACGCACTAGACAGCCGCGTTCATAAATCGCAATGTAGCAAACTCTCGCTCATTATCACTGTACAGAAGTACATATACGTTGTGTTGCGTTTCGCCTGCGACACGTGGTTTTGCCGGCGCGACTGCGGCGGGGCGGCAGACATTTTGGCCCGATCGTCGTCGCCGCAACGCTCCCCGCCAGGTGTTTCCAGGCGCGACTGCGGCGATGCGACCGCAAAGGATCACCCTCTCCTTCCAGTCATTGTGCCCGAACCAGGCGATGCGAAAGCAGGGATCACCCTCTCATTACAGTCATTGTGCCCGACCGGCAGCGCTACGACAGTGTGCTACGACATTGTGCTACGACATTGTGCTACGACAGCGCTACGACATTGTACGTTCACGTGCTCGTCTATTGAGGGGTTCCTTCTTGCCCTCAACTGCGAGAGTATAAAGACAGCTGCCCCCGGACGCCAAAAAGAGGGCTCCGATTTCTTCTGTTGAGTAAAGTGCTCTCCCGTCTCTCTACTTCGGTCAACCTGACCGCCAACTCTTTGCGATGTTAAAATAAACAAGTTGTTTTGTTGTTACCAGTCGACTCATGCTTTGCCGGGACCTTCGGATGCTTCCAGTTGCACCCCAGGCCGCCAGGCCAACGCTACCCTTGGGGCTTGCGACCCAGGTACAACCACGGGCGTCAGCGCCGAGATCCCAACCGATCGCGCCAGCGGTGCGATCCAAACATCTGGTGGCAGCGGTGGGATCGCGACAACGGAGGCCAGCAGCGAAGAGATGCAGTTGACTGTATGCTGAGCAGCTCAACGACGATCCGGGAGCAGTGCAACGAGCCCTGTGTGACGACTGGTTGCCTGCAGCGGAACGACTGCGCGGAATTCCTGCCTGCGAGGTTTGGTGAGTGCGGGACTTTCTTCTTCTGAGCTTTGCCAGGCTTTTGTTAGTGTCAGAAACAGAGCTGGTAATTGTGGTTGTCGTTGCTGCCGGGTTAGTTTGCGGCAAGACAATAGTAAGCAGTAGAGAAAGCAGCATTCAGAGCAGCCATGGATTTGAAGTCGTTGCGCAAACCGAAATTGTTGGAGCTTGCAAGAGAGTTGGGTCTGAATGTCTCGGACAAACTCAGAAAACCAGAACTGCTAAGGGCTATTCTTGAGTTAGAAGCTGAGGATGACGAGCTGTCGGAATGCCTTGAGACCATTGAGGAAAGGGAGACTGCAAAAAGACAGGAGCGCGAACTTAAAGAACAAAAAGAGAAAGAAAAAGAAGAGCGCGGCCGTCAACACGCTTTGGAAATGAAGCGTCTCGAGATAGAGATAGAACGCGCTCGTAATGGAAGTCAGGCACACGGTGCAGGAGAACGCGTATTGTTCAAAATGACTGACCTGATGCGGCCGTTTAAGCTTGGAGAGGACATTGGTTTGTTCCTGGTTAACTTTGAGCGAACGTGCGAGAAGCAGGGGTTCTCTCGGGAAACGTGGCCACAGCGCTTGCTCACTTTGTTACCCGGCGAGGCGGCCGACGTAGTCGCTCGCTTGGATAGAGAGGAGGCAGAGGATTTCGACAAAGTAAAATCGAGTCTGCTAAAAAAGTACCGGCTGTCTGCGGAAGCGTTCCGTCGGAAGTTTCGGGAAAATGAGAAAGGCAAAAGTGAGTCATATACAGAGTTTGCGTATAGGCTTATGTCGAACATGCAGGAGTGGCTCAAAGAAGAGAAAGCGTTTGGTGACCACGATAAAGTTCTGCAGTGCTTCGGGCTAGAACAGTTTTATAGTCGGTTACCTGAGAACGTGAGATACTGGGTCTTGGATAGGCCAGACGTTTGTACGGTGGCTAAAGCCGCTGAGCTAGCCGAGGAGTTTGTGACGCGTCGGGCTCGCGGAGCTAAGGACGGTCAAAAGGGTGAATTTGGCTCGAAGTTTGAGAGGCCGAAGTTCACACCCATGAGAGCAAAGGGGAACACGCGTAGTGCGGATGCGAGTGGAAGCAGTGCGACCGAACCTAAGGAGACGGCGGCAGCCGAAGCCGAACGCAGAAAGCGGTTCGAGATGAGGCAAGCGCGCGTTTGTTATACGTGCCAGAAGCCGGGTCACTTTTCGGCGCAGTGTCCGGAAACAACACCAAAAGTTGTGTTTTTTTCAATAGGCAGCACTGACGAGAACATGAAGCTTCTCGAGCCTTACATGCGAGACCTCCTCGTGAACGGGAAAGAGTGCCGAGTGCTTCGCGATTCCGCAGCTACGATGGATGTAGTTCACCCGTCTTATGTAGAACCCCATATGTTCACGGGCGAGTGCGCGTGGATCAAGCAAGCCGTGGAAGCTCATAGCGTGTGTCTGCCAGTAGCAAAGGTGCTTATTGAAGGACCTTTCGGAGCGCTTGAGACAGAGGCGGCAGTGTCATCTATGCTGCCACCCCAGTACCCGTACCTATTTTCAAACAGGTCCGATCACCTCCTGCGCGAGAAGGGGCTTTTGTTTGGTGAAGCTAGTGTTCAGGCCTTAACCAGATCGAAGGTTCGGGAGCTCGCTGCAAAGGCGGTAGTTGCGGGGCCGACGTTATCAAACAACGAAAAAGGGTCAGAGGCGCAGCAAGCTGATATTCAGAGCACGCCCGAACTGAATAAACTTGAGTCTGTAACGTTAAAGGCGCCAGATACTGGAGAGGAAATGCCCGACACGGGAAAGTTAGAAGAGCTATCTACTGATTTGCTCATCGCGCCTACGTCAGACGGACTTGATAGGTTGCTAAAAGTCAGCCGGTCGGCTTTGATAGCCGAGCAAAAAAAGGATGGCAGCCTGGAAAACGTGCGCTGCAATGTCAAAGAAGGTATCGCCAGGAAAACTGCGCGTTTTGTGGAAAGAGGTGGAGTCCTGTACCGGAAGTATCTAGACCGCCGAGGAGTGGAGTTCGATCAGCTGATCGTGCCTCAATGCTATCGTCAGGATCTGTTGCGCTTGTCACACGGGGGTTCGTGGTCCGGACACCTAGGAGTTAAGAAAACTAAGGACCGTCTCTTGCAAGAGTACTATTGGCCAGGGTGTTTTCGGGACGCAGACCATTTCGTGAGGTCATGTGACACCTGTCAGCGGGTGGGCAAACCAGGGGACAAATCGAAGGCGCCGTTGAAATTGGTACCTATCATAACGGAGCCTTTTAGACGGCTCGTTATTGATACAGTGGGACCTCTGCCGGTAACAGCCACGGGGTACAGACACATTTTGACTGTGATCTGCCCAGCGACAAAGTTCCCTGAAGCAGTGCCGCTTAAAGAACTCAGCTCAGTTGAGATAGTTAATGCACTACTGTCCATATTTGCGCGAGTTGGTTTCCCTGCGGAAATCCAATCAGATCAGGGCACAGTGTTTACTAGCGCTTTGACGACGACTTTTCTCGAAAGGTGTGGGGTAAAGCTGTTACACAGCTCAGTGTACCACCCACAGTCGAATTCCGTTGAGAAGCTCCACTCCGTCATGAAGCGCGTGTTGAGAGCCTTGTGTTTTGAACATCAAACTGACTGGGAGCTGTGTCTGCCTGGGGTGATGTTTGCTTTAAGGACCGCGCCGCATGCGGCTACGGGGTTTTCGCCAGCTGAACTGGCGTACGGTCGCTCGCTTCGGTCTCCGCTTCGCATGCTTCGAGAATCATGGGAAGGTAGGGGCGACGACCCAGTCGTGGTGGAATACGTGCTTAAGCTCCTCGAACGCTTAAGAAGGGCACAGGAGTTGTCAGGTGAAGCAATGGCAAAGGCCCAGCAGAGGGCCAAGGTTTATTATGATCGGACAGCCAGGGCCCGTCGTTTTGAGGTGGGCGATGAGGTCATGATATTGCGCACATCGCTAAACAACAAACTAGACGTGCAGTGGGAGGGCCCAGCACGAATTGTTCAGAAACTGTCGGACGTTAACTACGTGGTAAGTCTGCCAGGAAAGCGGAAAGCACAGCAAGTTTACCACTGTAATCTGCTCAAACCTTATAGACAAAGGGAAGCAGTGGTGTGCATGATGGTAAACGTTCCTGAAGAGCTTCCGGTCGAGCTTCCAGGACTAGGCTCAGTGACGAACAGGGAAGACACCGGTCAAGTCATTAGTGACCTTATCAGTAAAGCACCGCTGTCGCCCGAGCAGAAAACCGAACTACACCAGCTATTACAAGAGTTTCAAGGTCTGTTCTCTGAGAGGCCTGGTAGGACTTCTGTACTTACTCATGATATAGAACTTACCTCCCCAGAGCCAGTACGATCCAAGGCGTATCGGGTGTCACCCCGCCAGAGCGATATTATGGAGGCTGAGGTAAAGAAAATGCTACAGCTCGGTGTTATTGAGGCGGGTGAGAGTGATTATACCTCCCCTTTGATTTTAGTTGAGGTACCGGGCAAGGAACCTCGTCCTTGCGTCGACTACCGCAGGCTTAATTCCATCACTAAGGATCAAATTTATCCGGTCCCTAACATCGAGGAGCGCCTTGAGAAAGTTAGTAGCGCTCAGTTTATTTCCACCCTAGATCTTGTCAGGGGTTATTGGCAGGTTCCACTTACAGAAGAGGCTAGTAGGTATGCGGCGTTCATTTCACCAATGGGAACATTCCGTCCTAAAGTGTTGAGTTTTGGTTTGAAGAACGCGCCATACTGTTTTTCAAGCCTCATGGATAAAGTGTTGCGGGGACAGCAAGAATTCGCTTTACCGTATCTAGACGACGTAGCGATATTCTCCGCATCCTGGTCTGAGCATATGGCGCACTTGCGGGCAGTGCTAACCCGCCTGCGCGAAGCGGGCTTGACAGTAAAGGCTCCTAAGTGCCAGTTAGCACAGGCCGAGGTTGTCTACCTCGGTCACGTGATTGGTCAGGGTCGTCGCCGCCCCTCTGAAATAAAAGTGGCCGCTGTGCGAGACTTTCCGCAACCGCGCACAAAGACCGATATTCGGTCGTTCTTAGGTGTCGCCGGCTACTATCAGAGGTACATTCCCAGGTACTCTGATATCGCGGCTCCCCTGACGGATGCTCTAAGAAAAACAGAGCCTCAAACAGTCGTCTGGGACGAGACAAAGGAAAGAGCTTTTAGCGCCCTAAAGAGTGCCCTAACAAGCCAGCCTGTGCTACGATCGCCAGACTATACAAAAGGGTTCATTGTTCAGTGCGATGCTAGTGAGCGAGGCATGGGCGTTGTACTGTGCCAACGGGAAAAGGGAGAAGTAGAACACCCCGTCCTGTATGCTAGTCGTAAGCTGACCAGTCGTGAGCAGGCGTATAGCGCCACCGAGAAAGAGTGTGCGTGTCTCGTGTGGGCCGTTCAGAAATTGTCATGCTATCTAGCCGGCTCGAGGTTTATCATTGAGACGGATCACTGCCCTCTCCAATGGCTGCAGACCATCTCTCCCAAAAATGGCCGCCTCCTGCGCTGGAGCCTCGCTTTACAACAATATTCCTTTGAGGTGCGTTACAAAAAGGGGAGTCTCAACGGTAACGCCGATGGCTTAAGTCGAAGCCCCTAACGTAGGAATCAGCCTCAAAATTGTTGGTTACTGATGTTTTTCTTCCTGAGGCAGGATTTTTTTTAACATATTGCTTTTGTTTAGTGTTTCAAAGTGATGATATGCTTTCTAGTGCAATTTTCCAATTTGTGGACGCGTTCTGAGTGATGCTAGACTACTGTAAGGAACTATGCAGTGGTATAAAAAGGGGAAAGAGCCTGGCAGGGCTTAGTGAGGGTTGTGCCGTGCTTGCTGACTGAGCGGTTGAGTTTCAGCGTAGTTCTAACGCTTGCCGGGAACGAGAACAAAAATGTGAACTCTCCCGAAGTCACCTTGCAGTGTCCCGTGCGAACCTGAACGAGAGAACGAGGCCTTCTCTGTGCGCTGCGCTCAAGAAACGTCGAGGGACGCCCGACTTCGGTTATGAGCATCATCGAGCGACATCCCTCCGGACAGCGGATGCAGTCCCCTGTCCATCGGGATCTCCTTCCCCCGGCGGGGCGGTCTGTTGCGTTTCGCCTGCGACACGTGGTTTTGCCGGCGCGACTGCGGCGGGGCGGCAGACATTTTGGCCCGATCGTCGTCGCCGCAACGCTCCCCGCCAGGTGTTTCCAGGCGCGACTGCGGCGATGCGACCGCAAAGGATCACCCTCTCCTTCCAGTCATTGTGCCCGAACCAGGCGATGCGAAAGCAGGGATCACCCTCTCATTACAGTCATTGTGCCCGACCGGCAGCGCTACGACAGTGTGCTACGACATTGTGCTACGACATTGTGCTACGACATTGTGCTACGACAGCGCTACGACATTGTACGTTCACGTGCTCGTCTATTGAGGGGTTCCTTCTTGCCCTCAACTGCGAGAGTATAAAGACAGCTGCCCCCGGACGCCAAAAAGAGGGCTCCGATTTCTTCTGTTGAGTAAAGTGCTCTCCCGTCTCTCTACTTCGGTCAACCTGACCGCCAACTCTTTGCGATGTTAAAATAAACAAGTTGTTTTATTGTTACCAGTCGACTCATGCTTTGCCGGGACCTTCGGATGCTTCCAGTTGCACCCCAGGCCGCCAGGCCAACGCTACCCTTGGGGCTTGCGACCCAGGTACAACCACGGGCGTCAGCGCCGAGATCCCAACCGATCGCGCCAGCGGTGCGATCCAAACAGTTGCTGTAATCACGCAAATGGCTCATATTGGCCTTCCACAAGATTTAGCGCGCAAAATGCTTATCGAAGTTGGTTTTTACACCTGCTGTGCACAGATCGTCTTACGATCACGGCCAAACACCAGTGCGCACACGGCAGTCGCAGTGTGTCGTGCGTATATGGCGGACGAAGTCGCCCGGCAGAGTCGAACGAAGTCGCCCGGCAGAGTCGAGAACGCGTGGTATCCGATTACAAACTAAATAAATGTATCCGATTTAGCTTGCGAAATTATACAATGAACGTACGTACACGTGACACTGTCAGATGTTAGTTTCGTCCTGCTTGGAAACATTCAATAGAAGCCGGCGGTGGTCCGCGATGTTCATGCCCAAAAGCACAAGCTCGCCTCATTGCGGCTCGAAGGGACGAAATGCTTCATTCGTAGCTCGTTCCGCGGAAGGGGAAAGAACGTGTGCATAAGCTCCCGATAGCAGCGCTAAGCTGCTGCCCACAATCGTAACACAGTTCCAGCAGTAAACACGATCGGCGTGCAAAACTGCCACCGGCTGCATTACTTCGCACAAACTAACATTTTCTTTTCGTTCGTAGCAGTCATTATCTCGGGCACAAAGTATTTGTACTTCAGTAAACACTCAACCCGATGTGTCACCGAATATCAAGCTCTTCCAACACGGCGGCCTTCCCGCGACGCAGTCGGCTTGGAAGGTATATGGCGGTGGCCGCTCAGTGTTGCCAGTCAAATCCCGACCTTTGCGGTACTCTGAAATTTTTTCCAGTGACTCTACGTGCGGCTAAAGCCCCTACATCCACGCGCCACCGCCGCTTTCTTAAGTAGCGACAACCTTTGTTGTGCGCCGCCTTTCCCCTCACACCAAATCCGGTTCCGGTTCTTCCGGTTCCGGCATTTCCGGTTCCGGTATTTCCGGTTTAAAAATTTCCGGTTCCGGCGTTACCGCTTCCTGGAGTTGCGATGCGGGAATTTCCGCTTTGACTGCTGTTAGACGATGGTGAGACGCCCGCGCGTGCTTAGCAGAGCTGTGGCAGTCACCATAAGAAGAATGCAAAGGAGACAAGCTGTTGTATTCCGCTGAAGTAGCAGTTCGCGGTCGCTGTTTTCCAAATGCACGAAAAACGGCAGTGGTCTCCAAGCGCCTAAGCACTACATTCCACTTTACGTTGTCGCTCGTGCCACAACCCGTCGCAGGTTGACGCGAAACAGCGAACACGAGCAGATCGCTGGTTCCAGTAGGCGGTGGTTCTTGGATGGAATCGCATTCACAGTTTCAACCGCAGCTCGTGCAATTAAAGCCTTTCCAGTAAACAACGCTAAAAAACAAAGCGTCACTTCCACTCGTAACAGGAAGCTGCAGCTACGTAAGTTCCTCTTGCCGCCGGAAGCTTAGGAAGGTGAGTGGGAGAGGGGCGTGGAGGAGGAGGGCAGGTTGGCGGTACTTAACCTGGTCGGCGGAAACGTGTATGGAGGGGCTTTAGCGATTCCAAAGCAGCAGTAAATAGCTTTGACAAAGGCTATGTAGCTGGGACTGCGGCTAAAATTATCGACAAGGTCGAAACTATAAAAACTGAAATCCGATGGTTTCCTGCACATATGGGACAAGTGGACGAGACTCGGGCCAACCTCAATGAGGTGACGAACGACCTGGCACGCGGACTTGCTTGCCGTGCCGGTCAGAACCGAACCGACGCCCACTACCATTCCAGGGAGCATAAAGATCACTTGCTAACTTACAACGACATCACTAAATATTAATACTTGGGGCGTAGGCAGTTCCCTCTGCCACACGTAAAATTGAACAGGGCTCAGGCAGTCACGCTACGTTTACTGCAAACCGGGACGTACCCCACTCCGTATTTCATAAATAAAATTCACCCCGAAAGAGAAATTAGGAAAGAATGTAGCG
Organism: Dermacentor variabilis; assembly: GCF_050947875.1. NCBI lineage: Eukaryota > Metazoa > Arthropoda > Arachnida > Ixodida > Ixodidae > Dermacentor > Dermacentor variabilis. The sequence goes on along the minus strand of NC_134573.1, from coordinate 11,606,848 downwards.
TGTGCGATGGCATCATTGACATCAGACACATGCTGGCGGGCTGTCCCGCGACTCTCGCCGACCCCGAAGAAAGATGGCTTTACTGGCACAAGTTGATAACAAGCTCTTCATATAAAGATCAGCTACGGGCTGTCCAGAGGGTCCACGATGACGCCATAAGGCTCGGCCTGGCGGTGCCGACGTGGACGCGGCCCGCCTCGGTCTGAAAAGACCGGGCTTCAGGACACTAGTAAAGTTTTGTGAATTAATGAATGGTTATATATGCTTACGGTTTCACTTATGGATATGCTTTGGTAAGGTTATGGTTATGCTATACGTGTGCCTTGTGTAGTGATGCAAATTGCTTATGAATGATATATACCATAAGTTATGCAGGATTATTAATCTTCTTTATTCATCGTTGTTGGGCACATTGTCTTGCGATTTCTGTAAAGCCATAAACACAGCTCTCTGTATCGGTAGTGTCACTCTCTTCTTCCATGTTGAATGCACACGCCTGTTCTCTGGCAAGCGGTTATATAGTCGGCCTCCGCGATAAACACGCGCTTGCGGCGAACGTCAAACGACGACGCATAGCGCGCGGCAGTGGCCACCTGCGCCGACTCCGAACACGCTTACGGAGCCAATTCCGACATACGCCGGCTCGCGCGAAGCGTGGTGTCGACTAACGTAGCGAAGCTTTTCGCTTCAAAAGCCCAACTCCAGAAAAGTGCTTAAAGTGTAGTGACTATCTGTGTGATGGCACAATAAAGCGCCCTTGGAATTTTTCAAGCTAGACTTTCGTTATCATTTGGTAATGTGGCGTAAATAAATACGTCAATAACAGCACATCTTTACGATTGTGGCATGCACTGCAATTAAAACTCCTCACGTTCTGCCGCGCTCTCAACGGCACGTCAATTCAGTGAACGTGCCGAATGCAGCAAAGGAACGCGTGGGCGCTGCAAAGCGGTACGTAGTGCGTTCATTGCGTCCCGCTCTTGGACTAGCGAAACCTACGGGAGAATGAATGAAGTGCGGGCGCGCTCAGACCTCGGCTAGCGCGGAAAGTGCTCACCAGACCTTATTGGCACCACAGCACCGCAGCACTAACCAACATTTTAGCAGACAATGAGGGAAAAAAAGCTCTAAGGGATTACACTATTTCAATCCTAGCAGCCGCGCGGCCGCGCCTTCAAAGTAGTTTAAAATTTCATTGCACTGCACAGCGATGATATCAAATATCTGGGGCATGTATCGCATGTATCGACGCGCATTTTTCTAGCAGCACCCTGTCAATAATGTGAAATGCCGAGTTTACTGCAGCTCCTCTGCGAATTTTTACCGTCATCGCCGTACTCCTGAAGGCAGGAGCGTTTCGGGCGTTGCTGTATGGATGGATGGATGTTATGAGCGTCCCCTTTGGAACGGGGCGGTGGGTTGCGCCACCAAGCTCTTGCTACTATGCCGCCTAATATCCTACGTAGGTTAACCAATGAAAAAATAAAAAAAAAACACTATGAACTACCACGTCCAAATTTTCTGATCCCCTATGAACTGTGCTTTTGTGCGTCTCCGTCTTTTGTCGTTTCCCTACTTTTCTTCCACCAATCCTCCAATCGCCTCTTACTAATGTCGATTGCGGACCTGTTTGCTTTACCACTGCTCCCGCTGAACCCAAGGGCTTCAAGGAGGCCAGTGGTGCCTAAATCGACCGCTGGGTAGACGTCTTCACATTTTAATAAAATATGCTCCGTCGTTTCCCTAGCTTTACCGCAGCAAGCACATGCTTCTTCTTTCTTCTTATATCTCGCTTTATAGGTGCGTGTTCTAAGGCATCCCGATCTCGCTTCGAAAAGTAATGAGCTTCCCTTCGAGTTATCCTAAATGGTTTCTTTCCTGATTTCGTTTTTTCCTCTTAAGTAGTTACTCATGGCAGGTTTATTTTCCATTGCCGCCACCCATGAGATTCATTCAACCTCTCTGACTTTCCGCTTGACCTTCTTTGTTGCTGCGTTGCCTACCCCACAGGCCGCATACTTGCTGGTAAGCTTCCTAGTTCTTTTCCTCCAGTGTGAATGAATGTTTTGCCTGTACAGATACCTGAACACTCTCCCAGCCCATTTACTTTCTTCCATATTGGCCACGTCGGCCGCATTTCGATGGGGGCGAAATGCGAAAACACCCGTGTACTTAGATTTAGGTGCACGTTAAAGAACCCCAGGTGGTCGAAATTTCCGGAGTCCTCCACTACGGCGTGCCTCGTAATCAGAAAGTGGTTTTGGCACGTAAAACCCCTTAATTACATAATTACTTTCTTCCATATTCCTCAGCTGTTCTTCATACTCAATTTTACTGCGAGCTTCCCTCACTTCAAAACTAGTCCAGCCCACAGCTTCATTTGTAGTCTTCCCGTGAGCGCCCAATGCGAGGCGACCCACTGACCTTTGGTTCCCGTCGAGTCCTGATTGTACCCCTGATTTAAAGCAAACAACCGCATTTCCAAAAGTAAGTCCTGGAACCATTACCCCTTTCCACATACCTCGGAGGACCTCGTACCTATTGTATCCCCATAACGCTCTGTGCTTCATTATGGCTGCATTTCTCTTCCCCTTGACTGTTATGGTTTTTTCCTGTGTTTCCATATATCCATTTCCTTCGTTTATCCATATACCAATGTATTTATATTCTGTTACCCGAGGTATTTCTTGGCCCCGTATCTCCACTGTCTGTTCACTGTTTTCATTGAATACCATAACACCTAGCACCAAACATAACACCTAGCACCTACCATAACACCTTTCATTGAATACCATAACACCTGCTGTGAGGGTGAGCACTGGCGGCCTCTACCGGCACGCTTGGTCCCTACTCAATGATCACGTGGTATTTCTTCGGCCGCGTGCTGCCGTAGGCGAACACGGGATGCGCAGGTCGCCCTTTATACAGTAGATCGTGGCCGGTATATTGTGACTTCGGATTGACATCGTTCTCGGAGAGACAGGACACCTTGAAGACGCGCCTAGCAAGTACCGTGCAGTCTGTCACAATGATTCATTTTCTACTAAAACAGCACGTCAAAAGCTGTGTTAGCTTTATTATTACGCGAAAACATGTTTTGTTTAACTATGAAAACTTGTTATTGCGTGTACGACTATATGTTACGTAAAAAGTATCAGCGGGCCGCTAAAGTTGGAGGACAGACGACAAGGTTGGCGCTCGCTTTGAAACAGTTGGTCGTCTGTTCTTGCTTTTCTTCGTTTGGTCATGCAGTGTGGGTGAGTAAAGATGTAATATGCGTGAATGGAAACATTTCATTAAGATTTTACTTTGAGAACGTGTTATTTATGTAGCCATATTCACGTTTTAGACGAAGCCTCTTACAACACCAGTCAACACGAGCCTCGCAGACACATATACCGTCATTCCCATGACGGCACCGTGCCCCCTTAATAGCGTCCTCGAATACCCGCACCGGTGCGCACCAAGGAGGTTAAAGAAAATTGCTGGAGTGGAGGGGGCGCCCGTCAAGTGAAGCCGCCGCGACGCCATCTTGCGGGGGGCAGAAAGCGAGCCATTCTCGGCAGCGCGCGCGCAGTTTGTGGATGTGTTGGTACATGTGTACACGAAGAAGTGCTGCTTATTCACATGCACAGCACGTAACACGACCGGGACAAGCATGTTTGGTTCATGCGTGGCTTACGGTTGCACAAACCGTGTGAAGATAACGCCAGGAGTCACATTTCACAAGTAAGTTGCACACGTGAAAGCTGATTCTGACCTCTCGTGCTGCCGTGCTCCTTGCATTGCGGCGCGCATGCGAGCGCCCAAAGGCGCGCCCTTAACCGTTAATGTCTTTACTGCTAGGTTTCCAAAGGATGCTGAGGTGCGTACACTTTGGGAACGTGCTGTTCGTCGTGAGGGCTGGAAATCAAAAGAGGGAGACCGCTTGTGTTCGGTTCATTTTACTCCAGAATGCTTTGACCGGACCGGACAAACGACGCGGCTGCGCCCAGGCACAGTGCCGGCAGTGTTTCCCGCATTCCCGGAGCGACTACAGGCGCCGGTAAGCATGATAAATGCTCAAGACAGTTGCTGCTTTGTATTAAAACATAGTGGGCTGTCGGAGCCGCGCGTGAATATTATTGTCAGAGAATTCAAACGACTCTAGGGGATGCATGTTGACCGTTAGTGAACTTATGTCTCTAGTGAACTTGTGCCTCGGCTCTTTGTGCTTCGTGCGAAGATCCCGATAGTTGTTCAGTGTCGTTAGCCTATGTGTTCCAGATCATTGTATCTTGCCGTGCATGGTGCTACTGATGGCAAGGTATGTTAGCGTGCGAATGTTTCTCGAAAAGTTGATGTGCAAGCAGTACAGTCGTAGACAAAAGTTTGCGGGATGCGAATTCGCGAAAAAAAATATTAGAATGTGATTTCTGTTGGCATCACAGTAAAACTGTTTTGTTTATGTAGTCATTGCCTACAAGGTACTTGTTAGGCACTGCATGTTAGCACTATCCTTCCCATTTAACTCCGATTGCATTTAACAAGGCTGCAGATTTGCATTGTCTTGAACTAGAATAAAGCGAAATTTCATATTCCAGGTTAAAAGGAAACGGCCACCACCAAAGTCCCGAGACCCTCCATGCAATGAGGATGAGAAAGAACCGGCAGCACCTGATGATGATGAAGAGGCTGCTCTACCTTCGCCTAGCAAGGAATGGCTTAAGGGTAGATTATATGCCTCTGAAGAAGAAACAGTGCACCTAAAGAAAAAGATCAAAGTTCTGCAGCAAACCAAACGAAGATTACAGAAAAGAAATGAGACAGCCCTGGAAATTATAAGAACAATCAAAGAAAGAAAACTTCTATCTGATGAAGGGGCTGAAGTATTTGGCGCCGCATTCTCAAGTGACATACAACAACTCCTGTACAGAGCAGGAGTCGAGAAGAAAGGGAAATTCCCTCCAGCATTGCGCACATTTGCCCTTACACTGCATTTTTACTCACCAGCAGCTTACGAATACGTCCGATCAAAGTTCAATAATGCTCTACCATCGCAACGCACACTCCGCGAGTGGTATCGATCTGTTGATGGACGACCCGGCTTCACAGCTGAAGCATTCTCTTTTCTAGAGAATCTTGTGCGAACCAGATCTGAAGTCCTCTACTGTGCACTCATTGTGGACGATATGGCGCTACGAAAGCATGTTGAGTTGGTCGGTGACAGAGTGGTAGGGTACGGCGATTTCAGCACGGGTTTCGAAGATGACAGCCTTCCTGAAGCACGGAATGTTTGTGTCTATGTGCTCGTTGGAGTTAACATGCGGCTTAAGATACCTGTAGGGTATTTTCTGATTGACTCTCTCACAGGCTCGGAGAGAGCTGAACTCACAAAACAGTGCATTGAAAAATTGTCTTCTGTTGGGTTTGAGGTCATCTCTCTGACATTTGATGGTGCATCATCTAATTTTAGCATGGCTGCAAGTTTGGGCGCTACGCTTCGCCTTGGTGGTGAGCACTTTTCCACATGCTTTGAAGGCCCTAATGGTTCTTCTAAAAAAGTGCATATCATGTTAGACGCATGCCATATGATCAAGTTAATCAGAAACTCGTTAGCAACTGTGAGCCATCTTGTCGATGATGAAGGGCAGTTTGTGAAGTGGGCTTATATAAAAGCTCTAGACGCCTTGCAACGGGAGGAAGGCCTGAGGCTGGGCAATAAGCTAACAAGGATGCACCTCGAGTGGGCGAAACAAAAAGTGAAGGTCCGTCTGGCCGTCCAAGCGTTGAGTGCTTCGGTCGCCGACGCTCTAGACTTTTGTGAGCAGGTACTGAAGCTCCCGCAGTTCAGAGGTGCCGCTTCTACAGCTAGATTTGTGAGGTTGTTCGACCATTTGTTTGACATTCTGAATTCCAGGAGTCCCTTGGCGAAGTCCTACAAGGCGCCTTTGCGAACTCAAAATTAATCCTGTTGGAAGGCATTTTTTCCGATGCTCGAGCGTATATTGGCGCTCTCAAGGACCCAGCAGGACGGCCTGTTCTAGAAGGTGTTAAGAAAATAGGATTTCTGGGCTTTCTAATATGCATGCAAAGGACCGAGAACATTTTTGATGAGCTTATTCATAGAGGCCCTTTGAAGTACTTGCTGACTCACAAGATGAGCCAAGATCATGCAGAGACCTTTTTTGGCTGTATCAGAGGGCGAGGCGGCTTCAATAATAATCCGACAGCAGCCCAGTTTATGGCTTCCTACAAGCGTCTTCTTGTGCAGACGGAAGTGAAGTCCTCCGAATCTGGAAACTGTTGACAAGACGTTGTGTCTGTCTTGGGCGCGTCTGCTATTGCATATCAGGTCAGTGCAACTACAGCTGTCAGTGTGATTCAAAGGCATTCCATACTACAAGCTGAGGACCATGACTACACGCATCGAGTTGACTACCCTGAAAGCCTCTCTCCATTTGTGAGTTCAGTGGTACCCTACATTGCAGGGTTTGTCGCTCGAAAAGTTGCTGCAAAAAGTACCTGTGATCAGTGTATTACAGCTGTTTATGCTGAAGAACAACCAGCGCTGGTGAAACAAAAGAACCGAGGTGGGCTTGCGTCACCTTCAAAGGATGTGATCTCACTTTGTGAAATGGCAGAGAAGGGGCTCCGTCGGTTGCAAGCAGAATCTGAAAGCATTCAGACAATTCATTTGAAAACAAAGCACCTAGTACTGGAAGTGTTGAGCTTGTCGCCAGAGAAAAATTGGTTTTCTCAGTTGAATCAGCATCTCATGGACTACGATCCATTGGACAATCATGTCTACAGCCTGTGCAAAGATGTACTGGAGCTGTACATTAAGATCAGGATTCATCACATATCAAAGGAGAGGAATAGGTGTATTACAAAGGACAAAGTGAGATCTGTACTTTCAGGCTGATCATATTTAAGAATCAATGAAAATTCAGTATATAGCATCAGTCATGGCATTAACAGCGAATAGTACCACTGTTTGTATTTGCCAAACAAATGTTTGTAACGAGGTTGTGTCATTTGGATGTGTGGCTTCATGCAAGCCATGCATAACTGTGCATTCTGAAGGGGTAATGATGTGCTGTTTAGTCTCCAGCTCAGTATAGCACTTCACGAATTCTACTACTTTCTTTTGTTTTGCTATTTGCGCGTGTGTTATATTAATTTGCTATTAAATCATGTCTTGCCTTCTTTCAACCAAAAAACACTATATGTTTACCAAAATACAAACGATTTGATCTTCGAATTTCATGTTGCTCGTGATGTTGTGTAACCTTATTGTGTAACTCACCAGAATTAATGTTGGTCCTTCGATCCTTTGCTCTTTATGTGTTAGCTGGACACAAACACTACGAACTTAATGGTGTCTGTTACTTTGATGAATATAAGTTCCCTGTATCAGTGTGATAGTCAGGTTTCTTATTTAATGCAGTATATGTTTTTATTTTCAATAGCACTGGAAGTTCTGTTTCTCATTTTGCCTTTTCAAAATGCTGCACTTATTAGTGACTTAGATTTGTTGCATGCGTTGCTATTTCTCGTGCTTTGAATTGCATTCCTTTATGAAAACTTTCAAGATTGTTCAATTTCTACATTTCGAGAGAGTGCATAAAGAAGATGAATAAACGCTAATTACTGTACGAATTCGTTTTTACTTTACGGCCTGTAAAACATGCTGCAGTGGGTCTTGGCTAAGACATATCCTGATCCCCAGGTCATGGGCTCTGTCCCGGTTGCAGCAGCCGCATATTGGTGCCGATGAAATGGAAAAAACGCCCTTATACTCGGATATTAGTGAGCGTTAAAAAAATTCAGGAGGTCGAAATCGATCCCCAGAACTCCAATACAGCTCGCCTCATAGCCCACAGTGTTTCATTGGAACTTTAAAATCCGTTAAACAAATAAAAACCGCTGGAAAAGGCGGAGAACAACGCTGCGAAGCGCTTGGCGAGCCGCTTCTTGCCCCCCGCAAGATCGCCGCCGCCGGCTTCACCTGAGCCCATTGGCCATAGGAGACCTCCACTCCAGCAGTTTTTATATAACCTCCTTGGTGCGCACCGACCATCCTCGATCACCGGAAGCGCACCCTGTTGGAGCGGTTTTCCATTGCCCCGTCACGCACCGAGAAAATCGGCGGTGCGCCGGGGTGCAATCCCAGCAAGCACTGCGGGATGCGCGCGCGCACTGCCCACTGCAGAACGGCGGATGCCCTGGCGCGAGAGCTGCGGTTGCAACGGAGTTAGCTAGTGGAGATGTCGGCGATGAGAAAGGAAGCGCTGCTAATTGCCGCAATCGATGACGTTTTTCCAAGTTCGTCTGACAGCGAAGACGGCATGCTGATCAACCTCGTCCAAAAACAATGTGGTGAAGAGCGGCTAAAAGTGGACAGGTTCGTTGAACGGGTCGTCAGGATTATTTATAATATCCATTGGTGTTTGCTTGCAAGCAGTTTGACAAGGTTCGAGCGCTTGCCGCAGATGCTCAGCACCTGCAAACAATAAAATGTGCGCGCGCGCGTGTTCGCGCACGCCTTGCGCACCAGGGGCAAAGTAGCGCTGCATGCAAGCACCCTGCACGGGGTGCAGTTTTGTCCTCGATGTTGACCCTCCGCAGTGCGCCACCGCGGCGGTGCAAAGCGCACCATTCTGGTTTCGGGGCAACCCTGGGAAGAATCTCCCATAGATGGTGGCGCCAGATTTCCCTCTAGGTATTATAGTGAGAAACTCTATGGGCAGAGCAAAAGCCCCGATACTTTCTCTGTTGCGCCCGCTCTTACTCGCGCCTGCGCACAAATGGCTGACGATTCCTGAAATGAACGTTTTGTGGCTCACCGTCTTTTTAACACGAGCACATAATTATTGGATTTTCCCGTTCTTTCTGCGCGTGCGCGAAGAGCAGTTGCGAGAGAGAAATGTGAGGACTTTCGGTAAGATTTCTCTTCGCCTAGGTACTACGGAGAAAAAAGTTAGCTCCGTTCGTTCCTAGCCGCGCTGGCAGCACAATCGACAGAATGCGGGACAGGCAAGGCGAAGAATTCATAGTAAAATATTTTTGTGCGCACAATTGACAAGGACACAGTGAAGGGGGGACACATCAGTACTTACTCACAACTATTTTATTTTCGGAAAGATATAGAACATATATACCCCAGCTATCAGCGCTGAGCATGTGCAACAAGACTCGTCAGTAAAACAGAAACAGACTAATACCCCAGTCACACGGGCACTTTCAAAGTCCTTTGAACCAAAGATCCTTTACTTCAAGGGAGAATGCGCGCTGTCACACGGGCACAGCAAAGGAGCCCTACTGGAAGGGAGCTTTGACTCGAAGGAGTGCGCGTTCGTCCTTTGAAACCTCAAGGGAATACTCTCGAACCTAGAGGGCGTCCGACAGCAGAAAAAAAAGATATCCAAAAATATGGAAGTTCAATTTTTACGTCTTCAGAACAAGCTTATAAGTACGAAATACTAATACTAAGGTACTAAACACTTTCGGGACACCCGCAATCTCCATCATGAAGCCGCCGGTACAGCAGCGCCGGCACGGCCTGTCGTCAGCAGCAACATCGACATGATCGACACAAACACGGGCAACACGGGTGCCACGTGCGATTTGTTTCTTTGGCGAGCGGCAGCTAGGCATTTCAAGTCTCCTCGGCTTTTTTCTGCGCGTCTTCCCTCGTCACTTTTGTTTAGTAGTTCTGTATTTTACCTCGTTTACGCCCACCAACCGCTGCCTAGCCACAAGGAATGAGCGCCTCCGACTCCTCGCAAACGGCAACCCAACAGACGGCCCCGCCGCAACCACGAACAACGTGGGGCGAACGGGAGACATGGGCTCTTATAAGTCTTTGGGAAGAGCATCTAGACCACCTGAGAGGAGAGCGGAGGAATGCTGGAGTATATGATCGCATTGTGCAAGGACTCGCCAGGCTCGAAATTATCCGGACAAGGAAACAGGTGCAGAGCAAGATCGACAACCTCACCCAAATGTACAGGTAAGCCTGGATATTATGTGCTGCACATTGGCAGAAACAGCGTTGGCACTTAATTTCCAGTCATTTAAGGCTAGTATACTGATGTCGTGAGATGTGTGTTTGGGTTCATGCGCATGTTTTCGTCGATCGGCCGTGGTTCATTCAACGCGGACTGCATTGTTTTATTTCTTTGTCTTTTTGTATTTGGTGAAGATGCACTTGATATGCCCGCCGAATTGAAACGTTAGACGCAACAGCTGAATTCCCTCACACGAGCACTACCGCAGCGTCAGTTTCAGATCCATATGTGCTGTGCTTGTCTTTCAAAAAAAAAAAGGGAACGGCTGGGAGCGTAAAGTTAAGTGTGTAGTGGGATTTAAGTGGTGTGATTTAAGTGTGTAGTGTGATTTAAGTTAAGTGTGTGGTGTGAACTGTAGTGTGATTTGATGGAACATAAAATTCCCTAAAGTATTCATTCCCTGTTACCAAGACAGCTAACCATGTCTACTGGATGGTGCAAAATTCGCTGGCCTGCTCAGCGACAGTGAAAATTGTTCAAACAGCAGTGCGTGCATGCATGTTAACTTTGAGAGTTGCGCAAATGCTAGTTATGTCATGCTTAATCGAGGTCACTGGCACACGGCCACTGTTTATTTTGAAAGTATAGCGCTAAAGCACATACTGTAATTTTCTTCCTGCATGAAGTGTGCTTACTATGCCTATGGATTTTGCCTAGTTCATGCAATAGCACTTATGCTGTTCACCGACCTTTCCAGAAGTTGGGCAAAGAAACGCACAACAGGCTCTGCACCTGTGCCATGGATGTATTTTAAGGAAATACATCGCTTTCTTGGAACGCTGCCAGCGAATGACCAGTCGCTGGTAGAAGAAAGTGCAGCGCACTCAGATGCCACAGTTGAACAGGCAAGTTTGTCATGATAAACCTGTACAAATGCATGCTCATAATAGTGCATGAAGCAGACTCAGCATGACGTGCTTTTAAATGCATAAGAATGGACAAGTCAGTACAGCTTCGGATAGGTATGGCTGAAAACGCAAACAAAACAAATTGCCAATTGAGGCAGGACAAGTGCTCCCGGAAATTTTTTATTCAGAAGAATGAAAATTGTATACATAAACTGAATGACAACGAGGTGACAGAAGAGCATGGAAAGCAACATGATATAAAGGCATGATTCAAGTGCAGTTTAATGATGCTGTTGAATTGTTTACACACATCAAGCTTAATTAAAATGCTTCAGCAATTTCCCTTGCTCTCGTCGTACCTTTATTACAGTAAAGAACTGATGTGCACTCAAGCTGTAACAACGCCACATATCAAGCAATGTACCTACATATGCAGACAAGAATGCCCTCTAAAGCATTGCAATGTGCATGCAGGCATATAATGAGGTAGTGCCCCATCTTCTCATGTATAGCGCTACAAATCGCATGCTTTCTGGTAAAACTGGATGCAGAAAGTGTGCAACAGGAAGTTTTTTGGTGTCGTGACCACTAGATCCACAATGTAAAAAATGCCTATAGAAGACAAGTGTATGGTTTTGATAATCAGATGTGATAAGGCAGCCTTAATGAGCTAAGTAGGATGCTACTAAATCAAGTTTCACTGTTGTGTATGTGTGCTTAAGATACAATTCTTTTCACCCTTCAGTTGATCTGTAGCATGGAGCATGGCTACGAATCGCCAAACAACGAGGATGAATGGGAGCTGGAGCCATCGGAAGCTGTCCCCGCATCAGAACTAGCAGATGAGGCACCATCACAGAGAAGTCGAATAACAAATGAAAACCAGCGTCGTTCTCGAAAGAGAAAGCTCACAAGCACAAGCGAATTTCAGCGGGACCTCCTTAACGAGCAACGCCTGCTTCGGCAGGCATTGGAATCGGCGACCAAAGAAGACCGGGTGCTCAGAGAGCGACAAATAAATGCTCAAGAAAGACTTGTTGGACTGCTGGAGCAGTATTTTAATAAAGATTGACGGGAGGTCGCGTCCCGCATTTGTTGTGACCTATTAGTCATTTCATCCTTGTACCTAGTGAAGAATGAAACTGATGCAGCTGTTGCTCAGCTTACAGCCTCAGGGCTGCAGGTTGTGCATGATGCTGGAATTCTTTAGTAGTACAGAAGCATTCTTAATAGATGTTTTCTATTGTGTACATGCAGGGCTTCTCCAGAAAGTAGTAGGACTGAACTAAAAAAAAATGTATTCACAATTTTGACATATCGACTTAATACTTAGCAAAATATGCCCGGTCTGCATCAACGCAGCATTTTCAGCGACTTTGCCAATCACTGAAGGCTCACTGGAACGCAGAAACTGAAATGCTCTTCAGCTTCCTCGCTACACCCCCCCCCCCCTTGCTCTCATCCCTCCTGAAACAAATTGTGCCACTCAAACGCACTTCATTATGCAATGGGTCTCACTCACAGTTATGCAGTTTGATGCAAAACTTCACTACGTAACGCTGCTCTAACAGACGATTCATTCTGCAGATGACGATGCACTTTTAAAGTGGTTCAGCTTAAGCTCTATCTACACTCCCTGAAGGCTTGCAGACGACTGGCGCGACCGTAGCTAAGACCCCCACCACCCAACCAGTGCAATAACATCTTCCTCCTTCACCACGTTGTGGTGGGAAAAAAATCAGTGCTACTACTTCCCAGACAAACCTTATATATTGTGATACAAAGTGCCAGCATCAGCTGGCGCACATCAGCAACGCACATGTACAAAAGGGACCACAAAACATGTTTTCAATCAGTCCAGTCTCCTGTCATATTGATACAGAACTGCTAGTTCATTAAACAAAAATGGCAGTTGAATAAATGTTACAAGACGTAATTGTTTGTCGGAACTATTGGCTGTGCTACAGCAGAGCCGCCACCTGCTACCCACTATGTTTACATGTGCTAGGAGAGCTTAAAGGTGATCTGTGTTGTAGTGCAGTCTGCCTATAAATGCTGGTTTGCACTTTTGCAGTGTGTAAAAACATCTGGTCTTGCACTGTTATTGCATTGTAAGGTCAGTGACTGAACAGTGTAAGATAAGTCATTCAGCTTTCAAATTAATTTTCCTACTTTCTCTGCTACAAAAGAAAAAAGTATTGTATGAGGATCATGATTGTGTGTGACATACCAGTTGCTAGATGCAAGAGACATAACGGGGAGCTGTTCAGCAGCTCCTATAATTGGCTATTTACTGTGGAATTGTTAGTTTGACTGAAGGTAACAGCTATTATGAGCCTACAGAAAATGTTGATAAAAGGCCTGCAAAATATTTGATACTATTTCGCATCACTGTAATGCATATAATCATGCAGGCAATTTTGTTGTTTCTGTGATAAAGATAACTTGTGAAGCAACATGATGACCCCACTAACATGCTGTTATTCAGTGATGTAGCTATTTTGACTTAGAAACTGCTTTTCTATTTCACAGAGAATTCAAAGGGGGAAACAAAAACACGTGGATATGTATGCATACAAGTGGACAATGAAGAGCAACGCAGCAAACTGAACACAGCCCTGCATCACAAACTTTGGTGGCCTTCACGCTCGCGGTAATATTCAACGAGGGCTCCTCGAACATCTGGTCCGCTTCCAACTTGCACATCTGTAGAATGTTCAGGTTGCACATACACCATACTTTCAATATCAGACTCTTGCAGCCACTGCTGTGAAAGAGAGTCTGAAAAGTGTTCACATATGTTGTGGAGCACACAACAGGCCCTTACGATCATTGGCACATTCGTAATGTCGGCGTCCATTTTCTTCAGAACCAGCCTAAATCGAGCTTTGAGCCTCCCGAACGCGTTTTCAACAATCCTTCGGGACCTTGATAAATTATAGTTGTACGACCTGTGCCGATCGTTCTCTCCAAAGCTCTTGAAGGGTTTCATCAGGTTAGAAGTCAGCGGAAACGCCTGGTCGCACAGGATCAACGGTGGTACCACAACTCCGCTGATTGTTGCTGTTGGGGCTTGGAACAAGGGTCCCTCAACCATATCGGCCAATACTGACTGGCGGTACACATACGCATCGTGACAGCGCCCTGGTGAACCGACGTTCACGTACCTGAACCGGTACTTATGGTCGACCATGGCGAGCAATATGATGCTGTACCTGCAAAGAACAACGTCATAACTATTAAGTTACATAGCACAAGAAAATAAAGAGCAACGAATTACACTTACACAGGTCATAGTGCACCACTAAGAACGAGCGTTATGACTGGTGAAATGTCGAAACGCGCAGCAAGCCTAGCATTTATCTTTTAATTGCTTTGAAAACATTTAACGAAGGCAATGTTAAATGTTAATCCTTCAATTTGGTGAAACGTTTTCATCAACTACAGCCATAATTATTCATCACGTCAACGACAACAAAACGACCTAGAGAGAGATACTTACCAGCCTTTGTAGTTGTAGTAATCACTTGCGTGCTCCTTTGGCGGCGATACTGGTATGTGACAGCCGTCCAGGGCCCCGACGCCTTGCGGAAAGTCACACACTGCCTGAAATTCTTTTATGTGCGCTGGCATGTCGTCCGGTGAAGGCATTGTGACCCATTCCTTCTCGAGGGTGGCAACAACAGTCGCACAAAATTCCCTGTAGATCACGTTCACGGTAGAACGACCAATGCCAAAGATGTCTGCTATTGCCCTGCCCTCCGCGCACGAGCACAGCTTATACAAGCTCACCGCCACACGCTTTTCTAGGGCGACGCACTCGCGCATGTTGGTCGCTTGCCGTTGCATTGCTGGCCGGCAGACGTCAACCAAGTATCTGAACGTCGTTTCTGATACCCGGAAAGACTGCTTGAAATGCCGGCTGCCAAGGTTTGGTAGCGTTTTCTCGAACCATTGTTCATGGCGACGATAGGCCCAGACCCGTCGCTGAACTGCGCGTCGCGATGAAGCGAGCGCCGTCAACAGGCAGTTGTTGGCGATGAGACGCCGCCGTATATCGCGCACCTTTTTGCTTGACGCCTCGACGTCCATTTCTAACGATGCCACTGCAGCAATCGCCAGTGCTATTTCATACTTTTTTCGCGCATCTTCAGCGTCGTAGCTCATCTTCACAATCGTTGCTTTGAAAACAGGCGAGAACACTAAACCTAACGAACTGAAGCAAGGGCAACAACGAAGAATCGACGCCAACATGCGCTATACGAAGCGGCACACATGGTGGCCATCATTACAATAAATACGTCTGTATTTGGTAAAGTAATGCCTTTACTGCGCGTGCATTTTGTTTTGATGTTTCTATGTATTAAAAAAAATAAATATTGCTGGAAAAATATACATAAATTTATTATCAGACGCATTTGAGCCATATTTTTTTTATTACTTACGAGGCGATGGCAGCGCTAAGGATACGTTGCGGTTTCTGTTAAAAGCTTCAACGGAGACCATCTGGAGACCGTGTAGCACCGACACATCTCCCTTGAACTAATGGGCCTTTGAAAGCTCAATGCTCCTTAACCTCAAAGGACTTTGAAAGTGCCCGTGTGACTGGGGTATAAAACAGATTAAGAAGGTTCAACCAGTATTTAAAAAGGTGAATTCATTTTCAGTGATTACAACCGATGGTCGGCTTATGCATCTTTCAGCGCACTTTTTGATATGAAATGCTTGTGTGATTTCACGCGTTAGTTTATTTTTATCTGAAAACAAAATGTCAGTGTTAAAAAATACCGGATCACAGTGGCATAGATTGCAGTGGTTTGACAAGTGCGAATGATTTTCTTTACCAAGAGAACGTTCATGTTCTTTTAGACGGGTGTTTATGCACCGACCGGTTTGCCCTTTGTACATGTTGCCACAGATCAATGGAAGCCGGTACACAATACCTATTCTGCATTTTGTGAATTTTTGATCGTCTTTTAGACCGCAGCTATATTTTTTTACCCTATTGTCTAATTTATTGGAAATAGCTTGGCACAGTTATTGCGCCTTGTTAGGAGCGTTGAAAACCACTTCAACGCCATACCGGCTGGCAACATTCTTTAGCCCATGGGAAAAATAATGTACGTAAGGTACAACTGCAACATGTACATAGGGCAAACCGGTCGGTGCATAAACACCCGTCTAAAAGAACATGAACGTTCTCTTGGTAAAGAAAATCATTCGCACTTGTCAAACCACTGCAATCTATGCCACTGTGATCCGGTATTTTTTAACATTGACATTTTGTTTTCAGATAAAAATAAACTAACACGTGAAATTGCAGAACAATTTCATATAAAAAAGTGCGCTGAAAGATGCGTAAGCCAACCATCGGTTGTAATCACTGAAAATGAATTCGCCTTTTTAAATACTGGTTGAACCTTCTTAATCTGTTTTTAATCTGTTTCTGTTTTACTGACCAGTCTTGTTGCACATGCTCAGCGCTGATAGCTGGGGTATATATGTTCTATATCTTTCCGAAAATAAAATAGTTGTGAGTAAGTACTGATGTGTCCCCCCTTCACTGCGTCCTTGTCAATTGTGCGCACAAAAATATTTTACTATGAATTCGTACCAACTCGCCCAACTATCGGTTCTGCTGAAGGCGAAGAAGCCCTCTCCAAGGTATGTTTGTTGCTATTTTGTTGCGACGGTAGCATATTAAATTTTTATGGTCGCAGGGGGATACGTTTGGAAGTGAAGTGTCTTCTCGGATGACTTTAGTGGCAAAGCATTACGTCGTGCCGATGCATTGTTCATTAGTGTTGTAGATCAAGGTCAGCATACCACACACTTCAGGGGAATCGCGGGAACAGACACAGTTTAAGAATTCAACTGCCGTGCCGCTGCATTAGTTCCTAATGCAACTGAGCATACAACACACTTGCAGATTCGTGGGAATGGAACATCTTGTACTCTGTATGTGAAAGTACTAAAACTTGCGTCGCCATGCAATGAGCCGTAGATAGTTGTGAGAGCTGTACAGCAAAACTGGCAAAAGATTACGCCCTGCGGATGAATACGGAACAAGTGTATGCCAAAGAAAAATGTTCATGCAATTTCATAGCAGCAGACCCTGGTGAAAGCTGTACAGTAACACTGATATTGGCTACGTGGTGCAGATTCGTAGCGATTCTGGGGTGCTTGTGCGCAAGGGTAATTAATAAAGGAGCGCGTATTACTAATCCCGGCTGTTACGATGTCTAGCTCATATACGGGGCGCTAAATGTGGGCGAAACAAGGGCTCAGATCGCTACAACCACGTCCGAAATAGCTCTGAAGGCCTGTCAGTACATTTGTTCGGCGTATCCGTGCTTGTACGTGACGTGACGGCAGGTGCGCATGTATATCACACTATCATCTGACAGTGGCCGCTTTCCACTCTTGGTATACTTCGCCGCAATGCACTGCGCATGCTTGATTGCGCGACACTGGTGCCTTGCCTTGCTTGTTAGCTAGCAACACAATGTCGTCCGCATAAAATAAACCTGGAAGCTCTGCTCTACTACTGTACCCGCCTGTTGGTATGAGACATTAAACCCGATATTACTTCCTTAATTCTAGCGCCCTCTCCACCCTCGCCATGTACATCATAAACAGCAGTGGGGATAAAGGGCACCTCTGCCTCAGCCTTGTTGATATCAACTTTCTCCTTGCTCCTCATCCCTTCCCATTCAACGCAAATCCCTCGCAAAAGCTGTAGACAATCGTCACCTAAGCCTTCCCCTTCCAGAATATCCCACAAAATGTTGCGGTCTACGTTGTCATAGGCTCCTGTAATGTCTAAAAAGGCCACATATAACGGTCTGCTTTCTACTTTTGATATTTCTATACACTGAGTAAGAACATATAAGTTATCATCCAAACGCCTACCTTTTGTGAAGCCATTCTGAAGTTCTCCCGAAATTCCATTATTCTCTGTCCATGCTTGCAGCTTTAATTTGATTGCCTGCATTGCTAGCCTATATATTACCGATATGTAATGGTCAACGGCCTATACGATTGAATTCTATCTTTCTCCCCCTTACCTTTATAAAAAAATAAATTCATTCTACTTTGTCGCCAACTGTCTGGTATTCGTCTATCTTTTAAAGTTTTTTCCACTGCTTTCACCAGAGCTTCCTTACTTTTTGGTCCTAGTTCATTAATCAGCCTAACGGGAACCTCGTCTAGCCCTGTGGATACGCGCTTAGCAATTTTCTCTTGGGCTTTCTTCCAGTTGAAATTTGTCAGCACCAGCTCCTTTTCCACCTGGGTCTCTTTCATTCTCCTTTTTTCTTCAAGTACAACCTCGTCATTGCCTTGGAAAGATTCAGCTGTTATTTTTCGGGTGTAATTGATTGCCGCTTCCCCTTCCAGTTTGTTTCCATATTCGTCTAGAATATGTTGCTATATTGTTGTTGACTTCCTGCCTAATAATTTTATGTGGTTTCAAAATATTCTAGGTGCGGCCTTCTTTTTCTCACGTATTTCTGACAACCAGCGTTCACAGCGAACGTTCTCGTAGTGGGCTCCTTCTTTAGTTTCTCGTAATCTTGGCTGTCAAGTAGGGCGGACGCCTTTTCCTCGTAGTCCTTGATGTTCGAAACAACGGTTGAGTTCCCCTTGTCCGCCGGTAGGATTACCCAATCGGTGCTGAATTAGACGCTGATTGAAATATTCCGCAGCCATCCAAATTCTCGAAATCTCTACCTAAAATTAATGTGTAGGAACGGATCCGCCCAAGCTTTCTACGGCTTGCCAAAACTCCATGAACCCGGAATACCCTTACGACCAATCGTAGACTTTTCGTGTTCCCCACTGTGATCACTATCCACTTACTTGCATCAGATCATATCACCACTCACCAGAAGGAAAGCATCCCACATGCGCGACTCCGAGAATTTCATCAAACTCACATCAAAAGTACGTATCGAAGATGATGAATGTCTGGTCTGTTTTGATGTAATCTCTGTGTTCACTAGAGTACCCATTAAGTTGGCTGTTTCCGCAACTAGGGATGCCCTGGAACGCGACGATATGCTCAGCGAGAGAACCCCTTTGAGTGCAGACGAGATCTGCCGCCTTCTCGAACTGTGCCTGTCCAATACCTGTTTCACCTTCCGAGGCAGCTACTACAACCATGTTAAAGGAACTCCTATGGGGGCCTCAATTTCCGTTGACATGGCTAACTTGACTATGGCGAGAATCGAGGAGAGAGCTCCAAATACCTTTCCCCTAAACCAAAAGTCTTCCTCAGGTACGTGGATGATTGCTTCTGCATCGTGAAGACGGGGCAAGTCGAAAACCTGCAGGAACACTTAAACTCCATAGACCCGGATATACAGTTCACATATGAGCGCGAACAGAACAGATCGCTCCCATTCTTTGATGTACAAGTTACACGAACAGACGGCATTCTAAAATTTTCAGTCTACCGAAAACCAACCCACATAGGCCGCTACCTTCATTTCCAATCCGACCATCCGGCAAACCACAAGGCATCTGTTGTAAATTCTTTATTCAAACGAGCCGAAACTCATTCCTCATCGGAATCCGATCAAAAGAAAGAAATAAGAACGGTTCTCAACGAACTTTAGAGGAATAGCTACACAGATTACTTTATTCGAAAAACAACCAAACAATAAAAAAGAAGAAACAAACTGCGGGACCTTCAGCCGTTGGCTTCTCCCCAAACCCAGAAACGAGGGTCCATCCCGTACGTCAGAGGTACCAGCGAAGCGCTCAGCTGAATATTTAAAGAAGGCCTCAAAGTGGCGCACAGACCGATAAACACTTTCAATATACTCCTCCTTAAATCAAAAGATCGTCCGCCAAAGGAAAAAGCTCAAGGCGTCGTCTACAAAATCAGCTGTGCCGACTGTCCGGCGTCGTAAATCGAGAAAACCAAAAATGTATATGAAAGGATCAGCTAGACAAAACAAGAACGACGTCAGAACATTCAACCGTATACGCAGCGCCATAGCCGAACACTCTGAAGACGCCGACCACAAAATTGCTTTCCAGGAAACTGAAATCCTTCAAACAGAGACGAACTCGCGGATGAGACTACTACAGGAGTCAAGGCACATTCAGAATACGGGGGGGGGGGGGGGGTAACATGAACCGCGTGAAGGGCAACCTACCTTCGGTGTATATCCGTGGCGACATGACGAAAAGAAGAAAAGGACTCTAGGCCAGGTAGACTCCTGCTCGGTTCACCAACACAATAACGTCGGCGCGAGCCTGTAACCTCCCCCGCCTCCCATCAGCGGCACTCTCGCGGTCCAAGCTTCCCCAGCACCGGTCATCCCAGCCCCTAAGCATCACGGCAGCCGTCAACCCCCCCCTTTTTGTTTCCCCCCACTTTCCCGTCTGTGAAGTGTCTCCCCACCTTCCCTGCTCCCCATTCCTTTCTTTACAAAATACCCTTTAAAAGCTGCACACCGCCACCCCACGAAGACCAACCCTCTGAAGAAGGAGCCGAACGGGCTCCGAAACGTCGGGCTAATAAAATGCAATTATTTGGTTGGAGTCAGTCTGAAAGTTCTAATCAATTTCCCAACCAGACAGACAATTCTGTCGAAATGTTTAGCTTCAAAAAAGATATATACAGAGGAAGGACACATGAAAATGCGAACTACCAACTGATTTAATTATTCAAAGGATGGAACATAGGGTACAAATTTTGCGCACACGCAAGAGGCGAATGTTGTGACAGTGCTAGTTTGTCTAGTAATGCTACAAAGCAGCATTAAACAAGTGCACCTCTGGGGAATTAAGGCAATTGAAGTGCTACTAACATGTGCACAATCTTTCTGATAAAATATACCTTCGTGAGCTCATGTGCTGTTTTGTTGCTGCTCCTGCCCCGGATCATAATGTGCGAAAGCGCGGCTCACATGAGCAGGCCTTGCAATGTGCGCTGCACCGTCCGGTTTACTTAAATTGTTTGAATGCTCCCTCAAATAGTCATTCAGGCATTGGGCCGTTTGGTTCACGCAGAACTTGCCACAGCTGAGAGGTATCTTATAGACCAACACACAGCACAATGCACAATATGGTTGGCGTGATTTTTCATACACACTTGTCTCGTGGTACGAGAACACAATTGGGCTGATTTGACAGGTGTGTAAAGTAACAAATCGGACATTGCATCTAGCAGGCATGTTTTTGAGGCTGTGGCTAAATTTGTGCACATATTTGTACATGCACTTATTTGTACATGAGGTGTACAATTTGTACGCCTCAGGTCTAGTGGCGTCTGTTCCGCTTACGTCTGATTATAGCGAGTCCTTGTCGAGCTGCTTTTCAGTTTTCAGGGAATGGATTCGGCCATGGCACGCATGACCTATAGGATAAAACTGCTTTTAAAAGCCTGTCGATCTGATCTGCCACATTTTGCCATCAGTCATAATTCACTGCTGTTACTGTAGCACCCACTTAAATATAGTCCAAGGTGATCGCTTTTTGGTCCCAAAACATGGACGCCGTCACCTTACCTGCAGAAATTTGGATTTTAAGTACCTTAGTTTGAGGGGAATAAATGTCGTCATTTTTCTTTGTTTTGACGTTGTACAAAAATAACCGTGTGCTAATTTATTAAGAGTAACCTACAAAAATAGATGCATCTCTTCACAATAGCGTACAAGCTTCTGGCACTGCCCAGGCGGCGCGTCGCAGCAAGAACTATCAGTGCTTCGCACGGCTAGTTGAGTCAGCACTGGCCTGGTGGGACCGGTCTGCCAGTATGGTATGGTATGAAGAACTTTATTGAGGTCCTGAGGGATCAGTCTGGGACTGATGCGGGCCGCTCCCACGTCGGTACAGAGAGGCCGAGCCCCTCTGCCATCACACGGGCCCTCTGGACAGCCCTGAGTTGGTCCGCTAGCACTTCACTGTGCAGCATTCGCTGCCACCACTGTTCACCTCGAGAACCATCACCGGCCAACGCCAAGCAGCGCCACAGCATGTGTTGTAAATCGAGCAAACCCCCACACTTACTACAATAGACTGAAACCCCGCAGTCCGGATTAATTTTATTC
The DNA here is from genome assembly GCF_050947875.1 of Dermacentor variabilis. NCBI lineage: Eukaryota > Metazoa > Arthropoda > Arachnida > Ixodida > Ixodidae > Dermacentor > Dermacentor variabilis. Next base: position 11,584,885 of record NC_134573.1, on the reverse strand, counting down.
ATGATGACCGGGTTAGGGTACGTCCGTGTCTGCAGAAGCCTTAATGTAACCGCCTGCGGCCTACTTAATTTAGGATGTGGCAACGGGAATGCCCTGCGCCCTAAGTAATAGTGCTTGGTGATTTCGTTGTAGGTTAACAGTTGGTCCCTGTACTCAGGAGCGGGAGATCCAGCCCCTTCAGGGAGTACACGGCACACTAATCCTCGTGCCTCCCTGTGCGCCACCTCGTTGAGGTTACGCGGGGCTCCCTCCACTGTCCCCATGTGCGCCGGGAACCAAGTAACGGTATGCGAAGTGATATCCCTACCCTGCAGCAGTCTGTTAGCCGGTTCCGCAACAAGTCCTCTCGAGAAGGCTGTAATCGCAGATCGCGAGTCGCTAAACACCAAAACTCTTCTAGAATCAAGTAGTGCTAGAGCAATAGCGACCTGTTCAGCAACCCCCGGGTCTTTGGTATAAATGGAAGCAGCATTTCTAACGCTCCCTTTGCCATCTACTACCACCACCGAATAAGCATTTTTACCATTAATCCATGCGGCGTCAACAAACGCAGACTCCTCCTCCTGATCCTTTGCCTCTCGCAACAAAGCCCTAGCTCTCGCGACCCGCCTCCCTACATTGTGCACGGGGTGCACATTCCGCGGAAATGGACGAACCATGATATTTGCCCTAAGGTTCACGTTCAACTCGTGTAGAGGCGCCCTATCGTGCGACACAGCCACCGATTCTTCAATTGACTGTAATATATACCTACCCGCTGGTGTACCTAGCAACCGCTCCCTCTGTGCGGTACGTTGAGCCTCAGCAATTTCATCTAAAGTGTTGGGCTAATATCTAAACTGCATGCATGCTCTTGCCTAGAGCAACAGAAATGGCATGATTATTGCTTTGTTACTTGAAGCCAATAGCAATATTATTCGCTCTCACGGGCGACAAATGTACACTGCTGCGCACATTTTCGGCGTGAAAGAAGGGGTCTTTTTTTTTTGCTGGAGTGCCAACATACATAGCAATGGAAACACACAAAAATTGATTTTTTTTACTTTGCCACACCGTATATGAATTTATGCTTTAAGATAGCAATTCAAAAGAGTCTGCGAGCACGACTCGGCTCGATATTCGAGTAGCTCGCTCTTTCGTGGCGCTGCTTCGACGCTCTAGTGAGCCCTCAATTTTTGCTTACTTTAGCGTCCTCAAAGTGATTAGCCGCTTCTCAAGCTAATGCACGGAGGTAATGATGAAGTGTGACCAATATATTCACGCCACTGAAATATCCGCATTTCACTTGATCTGCTACTGCGGCCACACTTGGAAGAAAGAGAAATGGAAAATTGATTTAGGGGCGCGTTAAAGTAAAGTTCAGATTTTTGTAATAGGGGTTCCTCACGGTCAACTTCTGCCGCATTATTAATATGCGTTACAGTGCTATCACAAGTCAGTGACAAGCCTCACGCTATTTTGAATGTAAAACTTGTCTCTAGTTGCCAATCAGATTAAAAAGTCCGGTTAGGCAGACACTGCTGCTCCATGTAAATAGCACCTCCCAGGCGCATACCTACACTGAACGCTGAAGTAACTGGAGCCTGGTCTAGCCGCCAGCATGAAACAAGAGAGGCGACGAAGCCTATGAAGCATGGGGGGGGGGGGATCAAGTGAGGCATTAGATCATCCGGAGCAACGATCTAAAGAACACGTATTTTATTTAATCTTGATTTATTAAACAGTTTTCCCGCCCTAATGTGGCAAAGAGGACATCTTAACGAAGCCTCTACACGGACAGGCAGAAGAATGACACAAATGTCCGGCAATGCCATTAGACATGACAACATACGATCACGGATAGCGCAGTTGCCGGTGATGTGAGGACTGACGACTTATGAAGTACCACAACGCGGAATGGAAAGCGTATGCGTCAGCTCGCGCCTTTTACGTGCTTTTATTGAACACACCGATACCATGCTGTGCCCAGACCAGCTTCAAAGCCGCAAACTGCACTGTTTTGCAGGATGCCTATTCCCCATCTGACCCCTCGTTGCGCTTCTGCTGTGACAAATCTTGCGGTGCTCGCTGACAAGCTGCACTGTCAGGAGCATGTACTAGATTGAGAAGGTACCTTATTTCTGCATTTCTTGTCAGCAATTGGGCCACATTTAGCTAAAACTTCCATGTTTAGTGCACGAGTACTTACTCTAAGCACCTTTACGACAAATCAAGTGTCTGCTATGTATTTAGCTCAAAATTTTCTATTTTTTAAAACTGATTCTGAACAGTATCCGCAATTGCCGAGCACTTCCTTAGGCCTCCTCGGACATTTTTATCTTCCAAGCTGAAGTAGCCCGTATGGAGCTGAGCCATCATTCTTTGACCAGATGATGAAAATAGACAATGAAATCGGAGAAAGCATACGGTAAATTGACTGTGCATTTTTGGAATTTATAGATAGTATGAAAAGGGAGATGAAAGTTGACGGAAAGATAGCTTGCTCTAGGTAGGAGCTGAATCTACACCACCTTCATTAGCCATGTGGTGCCTTACCAATTCAGCTCCTGTGTAACTCACCCTCTCAGCCCCTTGGCATAAGCCACTACCACTCACAGCCACAGCAGCAGACTCTTAACTTTAGGCATCATGAAATACATCAGCAGACAACTGTTCGAGGGCTCTGTCTTCGGCTGCCGCTTGATGCCTTAAGATAAGGTACAAAGGCTTATTGGCCATTTGCCCAATTGGGGCAAGTGGCCTATTGATGCGATTTCATCAAATGAACAGGCGTTTAAAGTCCAGCTTCACTCAATTTGTTGTACATGCTGTTACCAAATCTATTCTTTGAAAGGTGAAGCGTTGCTCACTAGGACACACCATCGGACACAAAAAGAACAGATCACTAAACATGACTTTGTGCCATAAGTGCTCAGAATTAGCCACAAATTGAAAAACTTGGTTAGTAGATATGGTGCCCCAGTGGTTTCTCTCGCATTTAGCCCAATTGCCTAATAGCCCAAGCGTTAAGCCCAATTGTGTCTTTGTACCACGAGTACTGAAAGACAAGGATGTATGATGAACCATGCCAAGCACTTTGTGTGTTGTGCTGTGGGGGTTATCAGCGCGATACCTCTCCGCTGTGGCAAGTACTATGCAGATCAGAGGGGTTAGGGTCCAAAATGACACTAAAGGCAAATAATAAGTTAAGCTAAAGGAATAAATTAGTGCTCGAGAACGTCTAAGGCATCACTATTATTGCGAACAGAGCTTCAGTAATTGAGAAACTAAAGTAAATGCAGGACACAATTAGAGGCTCCCCCGTGACATTCAAGTACTAGCCCGATGACGAAGGCACTCCTCATTAAAGTTCTGTTGCTAGGACTCATCTACTAGTCATAAAAATATCGTTGCATTGCATTATAAGATGAAAGAAAATGCTACTCGTCAAGTTCTATTTGATATTGAGAAAAAGGAACCCATTGAGGTTACGCTTGAAAGCATCGCCCACGCTGTCACGTTTCAGTAGTTTCGTTATCACGTAGTGCTGAGCTGGCTTTTCTGGCTCGCGAAACTCGCACAAAATGCAAGTTACAGAGAATTCTAGGTTCCTGTGAGGCTGCGGGATTCCCAAACAGTCTATGCTACTCAAGAGCAGCTGCAGCAGTGAGTCCAACGTTCTGTCTTGGCTCGGTTGCTCCATAGCCGCGAGTACGAATTTTGCACAGAAAACTGTAGCACCGTCTGTGGGGCAGTGTTTTACTCACAGATGGATGTAAAGGGCAGTGATGGCGCAACATCGCCACTCCATCCTCAGGAGCAGGCGATTTGAATTGCTCTCTAGGTATGCGAACCCTTCAGATGCAATTTTCTCGTCATCATCATGATCATCATCAGCCTGGTTACGCCCACTGCAGGGCAAAGGCCTCTCCCATACTTCTCCAACAGCCCCGGTCATGTACTAATTGTGGCCATGCCATGCCTGCAAACTTCTTAATCTCATCCGCCCACCTAACTTTCTGCCGCCCCCTGCTACGCTTCCCTTCCCTTGGGATCCAGTCCGTAACCCTTAATGACCATCGGTTATCTTCCCTCCTCATTACATGTCCTGCCCATGTCCATTTCTTTTTCTTGATTTCAACTAAGATGTCATTAACTCGCGTTTGTTCCCTCACCCAATCTGCTCTTTTCTTATCCCTTAACGTTACACCTATCATTCTTCTTTCCATAGCTCGTTGCGTCGTCCTCAATTTGAGTAGAACCCTTTTCGTAAGCCTCCAGGTTTCTGCCCCGTACGTGAGTACTGGTAAGACACAGCTATTATATACTTTTCTCTTGAGGGATAATGGCAACCTGCTGTTCATGATCTGAGAATGCCTGCCAAACGCACCCCAGCCCATTCTTATTCTTCTGATTATTTCCGTCTCATGATCCGGATCCGCCCTCACTACCTGCCCTAAGTAGATGTATTCCCTTACGACTTCCAGTGCCTCGCTGCCTATTGTAAATTGCTGTTCTCTTCCGAGACTGTTAAGCATTACTTTAGTTTTCTGCAGATTAATTTTCTCGTAAACCAAGTTTTTTCTTGGCACTGTTACGGCTTTGCACCGCTGCCACCACTATTTCGACTTTGAGGTGGTCCCGTAGCGCTCGTCACCCGTTTCGTGACAGAGCGTTGGTAGCGAAGACTCCGAGTCAGGCGTCGGTGAGAATAACGAAAGGGACTTTATACACTATATACAGGTCATTGTACAGGACAAGATCGGATCGGCACGGGGGCCGAGAGCTCACAGCAAACGCGACTGTTCCCGCACGGTGACGTCCGGCGAGACTGCAACGCGTGACACATCTCACTCCACTCGAGAGCGGCACACGGCTCCCGGTGGGTCGGTAGATCCGGTTTTTCCAGGTGGCGGCGTCGGGACTTATAAAGCCCCGAGAAACGATTGTTACTCAAACGGCCCAATACAAAGCCAGCACTCGACGGTCGTCCGAGAGGTCAAACCAGCGACCGCGCTGGCCACCCGCTTCCAAGTTGCCGTGCGCGGTGACCTCCAGGGAAAAGGAAATACGGCGCCGGGCTGTCTAGCACTTTGTTGCACGTTTGGACATGTCGCTTGCCGATGCTTCTCCGGGGACGCCGCTGCCTGACGGCTCAGCATCTTGACTTGTCAAGGGAGAATTAGGGCGCTGTGCCTTTCGGCGCAGCCCCGGGTTTGTCCAAAGGGCGTTCGCAGGATAAATACTGCATCTTGTAGATTCGGAATCCGGGCTGGTGGTAATGGCACAACAGCACGAAACAAGCACTGTGAGGTTTATGGAATGCTACTTTAATAGGCCACATCTACTTAGTATTTGCCTTTAGTGTCCCATTAAATGACCATATTAGGGAGCACTCAAACAATTCAAATAACTTTCATGGTGTGCATCTTGGCACGCTTTGCAAGACCTGCTAATGTGAACTGTGCTTTTCTCATGTCATGATCTTGGGCAGTGCATGAGTTCATGGAGGCATATGTTATTAGAACGATCCTGCATGTTTTAGTAAATACAATTTATTTTAATTGCATGTGACCTTTGAAGCAGGCTAGTAGCCAATAAACTCTTGTATGCTACCTCAAGGCATCGAGGTGGTCAAAGTCAGGGCCGTCGACCATTTGCCTGCTCCTAAGCCCACTTAATGGCAAACCAGTTCTGTGGAAGTCCGCAAGATGGAGGGTTCACGAAAAGAAAAAATCTCATCAATCTGACTTTAGCACAATGTCGTGGGTTCCATCCCCGGACCAGGAGAATTTTTTTCCAGCTATGAAGTTTTTTTTTTCAAAGAAACCCATATTGGGCTTTTAAAAGACTGCTTTCAGCAGAGAAACCTATGAAGCCATCGTTGTTTTAACGTACATCACATGACATAGCCATAGGTACGTACGATTCTATAACACATAATCACTGATAACTTCACAATCCATGCTTCTCTTTCATATGCTCGTCCAGTACACATATAGAACGCAACAGTCTGCATGTCGTAAGCTCACTTCAAATGGCCGGAGTAGAAATCATGCCATCAGTGTCACATAATCATGGTCACTGATGTCTTTTTGCTGTCGTTACCACACATAGTTGTTCATTTTACACAAACATGTCGGTCCGCCTAGCAACACTTCACGTTAATCATTAACAATGCTGGGTTACCAGCAAAATGTTAGCATAACATTGGTTCCCATAATGCATGGGAGTTGCTACATTTTGATTTCCGACTTGTTTAAATGTTTAACCCTTCTGCTGGACTTCAAATTAACAAGTCCTCATGGTTACTTACATGAATGCAATAATGACTTGCAGGCTAAGGCAATGTTTTCTGACCTGCGACGGAAGCACTGTGAGCAGATGTGTATGTACAAGGAAGTTGTGGGAAGGCTGGGTTCGGTCGTCCTGGTCACCAATTTATGGGAGGCAGCATGAAGAGGTAACCACCGTAGCTACGGCTTATAATTCAAGCCAGCCAGCCATGGTGTCACAGGATCACAGGAGCGGCAGTTCAGGTAGCGCGCGCTAGCATTACTATTCTTGCTCTGCCTGTGCGTGAGCCCATCTTCTTTGCCTGCGTTGGAGGCGTTAGTCGCGCAGCTACAGGGCCCACCTCCTAGTGCGAAGTGCAATTGAAATAAAGTCCAACGGTAAAGCCCAGGTAGAGTGTGCAGACGGTGTCGTCATTGGTAGTGTCGGGTTCACGCAATCTGAGAGAGATATACCAGGCAGCACCGGCAGCAAAGGTTGTGAGTAAGGCGCAGCCACAATGATACCAGAGTGCAAAATCGCAACCTGCTACAGGCACTCGTACATGCCCGGGCCTGTAGAAGTCAGAGCTCCAAAAGTAGACCATCTGGCAGCTCGGGACTTGCGTGAAGATAGCACAAGTGTTCGTCACTCCTCTTGTTGACGTAGAAGTGATTCTCGAGCTGAAAAAACCAGATGGCAGAGTTGCTTCTGCAAAACTTCGGTAGGCCATGCATCCGTGGAAAGCCTGTTTCCCATGATGTGATTTTCGTCGCACCGGAAGTGCGATTTCCGTCGTTTGCGATGAAAATTGCAGTCGCAGTGCCGACCCCCCGATTTTCCGCTGCAACCAACCGGTTGGTCGCACAGTCGCACCGTCGCACCGATCGCTTCGATTTTCTGTCGAAATTAGTGTGCAAACCCATATAACGATATCCGCTGCGATTACTATCTTTATAAGTAATGAAATACCATGCTACTTGCAAGAACATATATCACCCGAGGATTTTAGAACAAATTTCTGCTTTTCAACTATATACAATATGTGGTTTATTCAATAAAAGACCACAAACTGGGCTTTTTTGCAATGACAAACTTATTCCAAACTTTACTTACATACGGGCAAGAAAAAATTACAGACAAATATTGTTCTTCAATTTGTTCACCTGCCAGTGTGGCTATAGCATTCTGCTGCTAACACAAGGCGAGGGGTTGATTTGCCAGCCATGGAAGTCGCATTTCGATGGGAGTCATAGGTGAGAAAAATGCTCTTGCACTTAGATTTAGTTCATCACCTTTTATTGAACCCTTACACTTCAAAATACTATTGCGTAGGGGGGCATGCTTATGCAAAATCTAACACCAATAGAAATCAAAGGGCAGAATTGCAAAACAACCATCTTTCGTGATAATTCGAGTGTGTAAATATTCATTGCATCAATATGTATTGTTCAACAGCACTGCACAAATAAGCATGATCAGGTATAGCAAGTACTCTGTCAGGAAGCTGGTTCTACAGATGTATAAATGTCAAGGCATGAATGCTCATACTACGTCGCACACAAAGAAAACCTTTTTCAAGAGTTGTCCCTTCTGGCAGATATGAGTGGGCCATAAGCAGCAGAAACTTTATTGCAGGACATTGTGTAATGCCACTTATGAAAGAATGAAGAGAGTGAAGAGGCTTCTAACAGCAGTACCTCATGCTGCTCTAATAAGAGGAACGATGAGCAAAAACGTTTCTGGTAGAACACTTAATGTTGCACTTTCTGAAAGACAGAAAATTCCAGGTGAGAGTTGGAGGTACATTTGGCCCACACACACCAACAACATCGGCATACTACAAGAAACACTACAGCCTATGGTGTATTACATTCTATGAGAAAGCTATCTTATACAGAAATCAAGAATGATGCAACAAGCTCTCGACAACACTGCAGACTTTCTTGGCCACTCTGGCCTCTCGCTTTCTGATAAGTCAGCTCATATCGACGTCGGGAAAAAAAGAAAGACTAGAATCACGAACTACCCCAGATTGCACATTGTGATCCAATAGCTGGACAATATGCCCGCAAGTCAACATCCACAAATCCTCAGCTAGTGTAAGCCCATGACGACAGAGCCAGCACGTGGGTGAAACAATTATGCAATGCCTGGACGCAACTTCCACACCTGGTGAAAAGAATAATCTCGAAATAATGGGGGCGGACGAGTGGATACTATAGAAAATCGCAGATGCTGTGCTTGTGTCCAAGGTATGGTACGGTATCAATTACCAGCAGCACACAAAAAAGAAAACTCATCGAATACAGGCATCGGGAAGCAATAACAGGTCTTTCCAAGCGTACCATGCTTGAAGACCTCTATGAGAAAGAGCTAACGAACAAGCACCTAGACAGAGTAGAGTTGCAGCCTGCAGCACAAATTCTTTGTCTCAAGAGCTCAGAACCTCGTCCTAAGATACTATGCCAGCTAGCATATGAGATGCAAAGACGACTACCCCTCCCTTCAGAAGCAAAACCTCGGGAGTACCTGAACTTGAAACACAACAGGCCCATACCGTGGAATATGGGGGCAAACAATTAGGCTAAGAGACTATATGCAACTGCCAAACACGCAGAGGAGGTTGGTAATCATGAAGATGCAAGCAAACATAAGGCACATATAGCACGCTGATCTGGAAATAGCAGTGTAACAGTAGTATGACACTACATAAAACTAAACCCCATATAAGTGAGTACCATTCCAGGTCATCCTACACCTAGAAAAGCTGAACTGAAAGCAATCAAAGCAGCACTTGTAGTGCAGATTACACCCTACACAACACCCTGCATGGATTCACCAGAAACTGTCAGGGCCTCCTCATCACACAAGATTGTCAGGAAAATCAGGAGATTGACACGCGACTTGCAAGCACATGGCCAGAAATTAAACTACAGGATACATAGCCATGCAGATATTCCAGGACACAAGCGGGCCTATAAGCCCGACATAATAACTGAAAACTAGATGAGTTTGTGTGTATTCATTATTAACTAAAGTGCAACAGATAGACAACAGACAAGAACGAAGCGCTCTGTGTGTTCACTTCGTTCCTGTCCATCGCATTTCTGTTGCACTATAGTTAATGAATTCATAAGGCTGCACAGGAGAAGAATGATACCTCTGCCCAAGGGCCCGATCTCACATCCAAATCCACGCGTGCGTGCACACACACACACACACACACACACACACACACACACACACACACACACACACACACACACACACACACACACACACACACACACACACACACACACACACACGCACACACACACACACACACACGCACACACGCACGCACGCACGCACACAAATGTTGCAAGAGTGTATAGGATGAAGTAGTATCAACAGGATGACACTAGATATGGATGAGGACTAACTTTCAACTGAGGTTCATTTGTAAAAATGTGGCGAGTTATATAAATTACCAGAAAAAAAGGACGATGAGCAAAACGAGAACAAGGTGAAAGCAGGAGCCAACGTTTCGACAAGTGGCCTTGTCTTCTTCAAGGTCCACGTGTGGAAACGTTGGCTCCTACTTTCACCTTGTTCTCATGTTGCTCATCGTCTTGAATTTCCATCTCCTGCCTTCCCCGAGTTTTCCCCAGAAAAAGAAAGACATCTTTGAAGGATAGATAAAAATTGGTGCTTGATGCAGCCAAACATAAATAAAAATGCTGCAGAAAGAAAATAGAGAAAAATTCCAAGTGCAGGAAAAAATCTTTACAATTGCCAATCCTGCATGCCAGCACTTTTCAAGAAACACTTGTTATTCCAATAGACAGACTGACAGCTTGCTTATGCAAGCACATTCTTCCAGTTCCATGCCATTAGGAAAAAAAATGAGTTGCCTGGAAGGCAGCCACATGCACACTTGGTGATCACAATGTTTTTTTCCCTGGACTTGTATATATATATGTATTTTCTCCCTTTCCTGCTTTTATGTTTGGTTTCATCAAGCACTAGTCTTTATCAAGTTTATAGATCACTTTATAGATCACTGCATTTTCATAATAAACCTTTTAATTAGAAGTTAGCATACCCTGTTCTTACTGCTTCACACTGTACATTCTTGCTACATTGGCCAAATAAAAGATTTTATAAGGCATCATGAGGGCCATTAAAGTGACTTGTTGCAGCCTAAAAAAAAACGAATAGCCTGGCTGCAAATGGCACCAGAGATCACATAGGACGAACAAGAAAACCGATATGATCTAACAACCAACAGTTTAATGTACACACCGAGTAAATGCTTGCTGACAAGCAATAGACTGAACATACACAACAAAGAGAAGCAAAAATTCATGTGGGTTTCCTGACAAGAAATGCATCCATTTCTAATGGAGGCCGTGCTGACAAGATTAACCCAGCATTTTTAGATCTACAGCTTCCGTAATTTCTCTAGGCAGCCGATCTGCACAGAATGCTAGCTTCTTCCTCTACAATGCACGCTCAGATGTGGAGAGTGCATTGTAGAGGAAGAAGCTAGCATTCTGTGGAGATCGGCTGAGTAGAGAAATTATGAATGCTGTAGATGCAAATACAATGGGAGAATCTTGTGTCAGCATGGCCGCTGTTACACTTTCAGAGATGGGTGCGTTTCCTGTTGGGATCTGTATGGACCCACATCAGATCTTGCTTCTGCTTTTTGTGTAAATTCGATTTATTGCTTGTCGAACAGCATTTACTCGGCATGTTCCATAAACTTTCATTTGTTAATACACCTCATGATTGTCTTGGTCTCTAGCAGAAAGGTGTTCATTCTTTTTACAGTGAAGCTGTATATGCCTAGGCGAAACACTCATGGTCCGATCCCAAAAACCCTAGTGTAGGGGTATGAGCCATTGTTTCAGGGGGTGTGAGCCATTGCATTCGTGTTGCATGATGGACGGAGACATTTCTTGTTGGGTAGACATAGAAATGCTTATGCATTTCAAACATACATTTATCTGCGTATTATTGCAGGGAAGGGACACAGAGGGGGATGGGGTTAAGACAAGATCATGATGTCATTATAATCTCACAGCAAAGGTGTGGTGGGCCATTAGCTAGACCAATAGTGACATCGTTTCTCTATAGCAGCAGAGCGCGCGTGCAGCAGTCTCTCTCCAAATTCCCAATAGGTTCGAAAATGTGTCCCTTGTTTAATTAAATGAAATGTGCAGCCCGGGTGTGTCACTTCGTAACTACAGTGCATAACTGAGTCATAAACATTATGATTAATGCATTACAAAACACAAGTGCGTAACATAATTCAGAAAGACTTTGGTGGACCCGCTGGATTAACAAAATGAACCACTCATTGCACTTTCCATGATGGCGATCTTGCAAAGTGCAATGTGTGGCATTCCAAGTAAACAATGTGATAAACCCAAGCCAACCATGTGCATAACCTCATTAAGAAACACAGACATAACTAATAATATAGAAAGACTTGAATAAACCATTGGAATTAACCCAGTGATAAACACCGGGGCTGCACATTTCAGCTTCGCTGGTTTACCGTCTGTACAGGGTGCATGGGCAGTAACTTTTTCTGTTATTGTTTGTTAAGTATTGTATAATGTTATGCCAGTAAAACATCTTGGGCTAGTTGGTGCAATGTATTGGTACTGCTTTTTTTCTTAATGTTGTGCCCTTTTTCCTTTTGTAACAACTTCTTTTATTCCCCCTTGCATAATACTCCAACCTTGCAGCCTGCGAGGTATATAAATAAATAAGTACATAAGCACGTCATTCATTCATCTGCATACACCTCGCACCATTCCTTGCTCAACAAACGTCACTGCGTTGATGTCTCGCAGCGTGCATCTACATTAACTGCCGTTAGCGTTTCGGTATGGTTTGTGAACAGTGCAATGCATAAAGATTACATGACATTAAAGTCGTGACCTATGCGGTGCATAAGCAAACCTTGCAAAAGATGACATGTTGGATTGTTGAAAATAAGACAAATTGTATATATCGCAGTTACTTTAACAGCATTTAATTGACCACTTGACAAATACTTCACTTCGCATAGATTCCAACACGTACATTGAATCTGCAGTTTTCTTTTTTGCTTATTAATGCAGTCGTTACTGCATGGCCACATTGTAGATTTGAAAACAAAGTGAAATAAATTTGTTTGTTGCAACATACCAATATGTGTAAATCACTGCGATTGTAACACGAGAACTTGATACAAACATGCACACTATAGGATGCAGACAAATGCTCAGGACAAACTCCAGAATGTTTGCGTCCTGATACTTATGAAAGTGAACGGTTTCATTCCATGGCTGTCAATGAGAGGGAGAGAGAACACTGAATTGTGTTCGTGGAACAAAAACGCATTGATAAGCTTAGACATATAGTCATTGCTTAACACTTTCGAAATGAATAATTATAGCTTGGTATTGACGTTGAAGCAGCCTTTCGACAGCAAGAAAAGGAATCAGTTTTTCCAGCTCTGAACATTGAATTGCAGGAAATGCAAGCAGGCATAAAATTCTGCCAATATGATCTGTTTAGGAATACCAAATTGGAATAAACATTGAGGCTTGCATTTGTACTTTCTCTGGCTGAGCAATCTAGTTTGAAATGGCTCCCATAAGCATGTCGTAACAATGTTGATCTAATACAGGTTAAATGCATGACTAGCTTAAGAAATCTGGATGATTGGTATAAATTACAGTGAAGAAACTATAATATCTAATAACATTAATAATATAATAATAATATTTATTTCCACAAAACCGGCTAACCGTAAGAGGCGTGCGAGGCTGAGCAGAAAGCTGAAAAATTCTACGGCAAGTGCGCCTGCCGTGGGCCTACGATCCTGCATTATGAATAGCGCGTATTGATATGGTCTTCTTGTTAGAAGTTCCGAGTATACTACCAGCGCGAGACACGGGACAACAAAGTGGACGAGAAGCGTGTCTTTTAGAATGCTATGTTACAACGTACAGGTTTCTACAAAAGTGACGGTAACTGCTCGAAACATTTGATGCGTCGGCTTTTGCGCCTTCAGAAATATTTAGAGAGCGCTCCCATATACATATTCGCAGCGCAAGCACGGTGATGGACGAACCAGGCTACGGCTAAGGTTGAATTTCACAACACAATTTTCATTCCACGTCGTAATCACACAGATCGTTTGAGGCTTCGTTCAGGGGCACACGCGGGTTGGTGCTTCTTGTTGCGTTTGGCGTAAGAATATGGCTAAGAGCAGGCACCACATATGCGCAATGACGGGCAATATACACGCATCATTTCTCCAGAAGCTGACGCCGAGCACGGGTAGCGCGAGGATCTTGTTGGGCTGACACGACAACTTCGTGGCAGCCGAATTCCGAATAGTGCATATACGGTGAGGGTAGCTATATGAACTTGTCGATAGGTCATCTTGTATAGATTGTTGTAGCGCAGGCAGAACGAAACGGTCATAGAAGGTAGATAAGACAACACGCAGCGCTGAACCATAGAATAAAGAATTGCTGAACCACCTGCGAACAGCTGTTTACGTGCGCGATGTCGCACTGAACTACAGAAACCGCCGTAGCGCACCCCAAGACAAATCTTAACGTTTTTAAATTAGTAAACGTGCATATTATTTGCTTCTAATCAAGAGAAGTCAATAATATTATAGTGTAAACGTTTTATTCACTACAATAAATGAATTATGCAGCGTGTGCAACGGAACCTGGCAGTAAGCAACCCTGGGCGTCGCACCAGTCGCATTGTTGAAATCGCAATCATGTGAAATGAGCCCTCTAAAAATCGCATTGCGATGCGTGCAACAGCACAGATTTTCGTCGTTGCAGTCGCAGCATGTGAAACAGCCTGAAGCTGTGAGCACAACATCGCAAGGCTTGCCTGTTGCTGCTTGCAGTGGAATCTCGAATGCTGATAGCATCAGGGTTGCAGTGGTCAACGAATGCATCACGAAGGTTATGCTTGTGGCGTCGCCGTGCCATTGAAAGTCAAATTTCCGCCTTTTGGAGCCGGTGGATGAGCCTCTGAACTGGTGATGAGTGAGGTGCCCGGAGTGGAAAGCGGGCAGCTTGTGGGAACTTCTAAGGAAGGAGAGCGACGAGCTGTAGAGTAGCCGAAAGCTCTTGCGTTTGGCCCAGTGATTTCCTTGGAAAGAATCGTCGAGCAGCTGCCTTTGAGTTGGGGAGGAGGCTCACGGACCGAGTAGAGGTTTGATGCTGGAGTCGGCGCGTGCTGATGACCGGCACGAGTGGATGCAGGTGACGTGTGACGACAAAACGCAGAATGACGTGATAGATGGAAAGAGCTCTTGTGATGGAGCACCAGCTGGAGGAGAGTGAACGCTGAAGGTGACATAGTGAGCAAGGACGGCTGCCCGCAAGTCCTTGTAGAAGTCGGAGCAGGGATTGAGAGCCAGAGCCCGCAACGCAGCCGGAGCCTGGAACCTTGTTGAGAAGAAAATTGCTATTTACCTGGATGTCAATGCATGTCAATGTAGAATTCCCGGGCATCCTTCAATCGCAGGACGTCTGCCGAACCGTGCGAGGCCACGTCATTACTCGCCTTGGTAAAGTCGGTGCGCTGATGCTGCCATGGCAGGGCTCGGTCGTCCTGGTCACCAATTTGTTGAAAGGCTGGGCTAGGTCATCCGTGTCATCAATTTGAGGGAGGCGGAGCGAAGAGGTAGCCGCCGTATCCACTGTTTGTTTAAGCCAGCCAGCCATGGTGCCACGGGATCTCGGGGCCGGCTGACACCGCGGCCGCTTTGGTCAAGTGCGCTAGCGTGTTCTATTCTCGCGCTGCCTGCATGTGAGCTCATCTTTTTCGCCTGTGTTAGAGGTGACAGTCACGCCGCTACGAAGTATTAAAGATGTTTATTGTTTGAGCATCTCTGAATTGCATGGACTATTAAATACACCCATCACGCAAGTGCAGAGCCCTTCCGCTAAGTCTATCTGGCAGGAGTCCTTTGTCCTGAAAACGTTCGTGTTTTCCCTGTCCATATGCAGCTGTATCCTGCTACGTCTACTTGCTTAGATGCCGACGCCAAACTTGGAGGGGAGAAAGAAGCGAAGAAGCTAGATCCACGTTAAATGACTTTAATGTGATAGAATTTTTAGAATTATCAGCATTCAAATTAGCTCTCATTACAAACAACATTTACACTTGTTAGAAACCCTTACTAAAAGACAAAGCTTATACTTTCTGATGAACCTACCCTGTGCGTTCTCATTCCTTAAAAATTTCTGTACTTTTCCTTACAGGTTTTAGCTTCAACATTAAGTGAACAGGGTTTTTCAACTCGTGGTCAAAATACATGTACACAATAACTAAAATTCGTGCTATCTTGTGCTGTCTAGGCCAAATTTCAGCTTTTCTGTGTTGTATGTCATCTTGCTTTTGTGTTCTACTTGGCACTTAAGATACTCTGAAAGAATTTACACACAAACAAACCATTTGTATTACAGACTCTTCAACATTATGTGCAATAAGTACTACCGTTGCTGACAGAAAATACTGAAATATAGTAAGAAATTCTGAGAATTGTTTTCTGCACAAGAAATTTGGTTGGCTTTGGGCAAGGGTCTAGAAATGTTGCATAATTCGGTTTGCTAAAGTCAGTTTTGCCGTAATACAGCCGTAATCTTGCCGTAAGACATGTGTGTTCCTTAATTACACATGTGCGCACATACTCTCCTCTGTCATAGTACAAATACCGACACATGTAATAACTGTACTGGCAGCCATTCAAAGCTGTTTCTGTGGAGATTTAAGGCCCATGTTCTGGGGTGAAAAGTGCGGCCCTAGCTGTAAGAAAGTAACATTTTGTTTGTCAAGCCAAAGTTTATAGTGTTCATGTTTTTTAAGTGTTTATTATTTCTAGAATATTAGCTACATCCTTGCAAGGTGGTTTAAATAAGAGCTCACATTGCCACAGCCATGTCCAAAGTTGCTCTGATGGCTTGATAGTACAATTAATAGGTGTATTGGTGCTTTTACTGACAGGAGATGGCGGGTGCAAATGAGTTTCATTAAGGAAGACATTATAGGTCCCGTGACAGTGGCCCCTTCCCACTTTTATACGATGCTTCGCCGTCTTACATTGCGTATGCTTCGCCGCCTAACAAGACTGTATTGTGGCAAAGCTGAATTTAGGACTCTGAATTATGCGACACTTTTGAGAACCTTGCATGGCTTCATTCTGTAGAGGCGCTATGATCTATATTCGCAGCAAACATAATCTGCGTCATAGAAAAACAAATATTTGTGATATTTATTCGCAAAATATTCATGTGACGTTAGCCAGAATATTACCTGCCGTACTTGTGGCACTGCTGCCACAATTCTGAATACCCGAGTGGGTCTTAGTAGTCTGGCTCTGAAAATTGCCCATTGATAATATTTGCATTCCGTTAAGATAAGTTTTTGCCTTTACTAGGATGCAAATGAAAAAAATGGTATTGTGAGTAGCATTTAGCATGACCTTTAATACGCCCCGAAGACATGGTGGACCGATCACACTGAAAGCACACATCAATCTTAGGATGGGTCCCCACAAGAGATGAAGATGAAGAACATGATGTGATGAAGATCATGTGCAGATGATGAACTGTCTAAGAAATGCCTACAATAAGATTATTTGTGTTACGTGAATATTTAATTAATAAACTTTATATACATTTCTGCATGTCTGCAGCACAGACCCATTGCGGCTGTGACTACATTGAGCTGCATGGCGGTTAACAGCATCATTACGGAATAAAGTCTGCCAGGCTTTACTTAATAAACAGTCAAAATAATGAATAAAAGAATAATTTTGTATATTTTCTAAATTTATGTACTTTCTGGCTTGTACTGTCGTGTTCTTATAAGTTTGGCAGGCCTAAAAATCGCAACAGACCATATAACTATGTGGAGTGATTTTTTAGCCGTTAAATATTCACTGCGTTTGCCTGCTTTCCACATGGCTACCAATAATCAGTAGATGTAGGTTCTTTATACTTGGAATTCGTGACTTACCCAAAGCCTCATAGTACCCAAAAGAAAATAAAGCCATTGCATACATGCAAAAAAAGTTTAATGCAACCATGGAAGGGGAAGTAAATCGTAAATATTTAAGTTAGAAGCTAAGAGTAAAATTGCGTTTTGACTTGACGTGAACAGCCGGCTACAACAAACAAAAGCAGTGGTACAAAACAAAGCAAATGCAAAAGAGTATTGTTCATCCAAAGAAAACATTTCAATGTTGCAGCAAGGTGAGACAATGAGGGAAGCAGCACTGCACTCACCCCAGTAACTACAGGCTTGACCGAAGGGTCCAAGACATCTCGAACATATTGTCCACACTTGGCTAAAGAAACGGGGACTATATCGAGAAGTTTGTGTTCTGGCCACAGAAACGGGAGCTCACAGGCTTTGTGTCAGAATTGTGTGGCCTGGTGAAGTTACAAACCGTACTCTTCTAGCGATGTGTTGGCCAGGTTTTGACTGATTGCCCTGGTGCAGTGAAGTCTTGGCGGCATGTCTTCAGCACAATCCACGTGGCGACCTTCCTACGTGGCTTTCCTCCGTGTTTCAGCAGTCATTCATTTCACTTCATTTCATTCATTCCCTTCATTTTTGTCACCCGGGGCTTCGTGGTCCCCAGTGACTAGTCCCTTACTAGTCCCGTACAAATAGGTCCTTTAATTTCGCTGTTTTTTTTTTTGCCTTGAATGCCCTCGTACTTATTGGTCACAGAAGAGGAAGCTAGCATCTCTTCTATCATGATCGTTCACGTTAGAGTTCCATTATAGGAGCAAGATCAGGGTAGCCATGGCATCTGTCTCGATTCTTTATGTTTTGTGCCATAACACCCTGGACTCATACTGTGGCTGCAGGCGTCATCTGTAGGTTTGTGAGGCAGGAGCACCTTCTGCTTGCTTCAGCTCCTGTTTGACCCTGCCCTTTAGCACAACGGTCTAAAGTTAACAAAGCTACAATGCCCCCGGAGGTGAATGACGCAACCTGTCAGCCCAGCCCTCGGAGCAGCCGATGACATGCCTGTCGATGCGAAGGACAACTGCAATGACAACTGCAAAGCTTGCAAGGCTGGGACGACAAATTTCTTCCGTGACATGCATTTTGAAGGCCTAGCCCTTGAGTGAACAGCACATAGAGTGCAGACTTATCTCGCCACCATAACGATGACTGCTCCATAGCTCACAAGGCTGGTATAGCAAGTCTCATCGGAAGGCTGATCGTGCATGCCTAGCCCTTGAAACCACCAGCTGCGTGCCTGCCAATACTCTGCGGCTTCATCGTGATGGGCACTCCAAGGTTTGCAAGGCTGGAACTCTGAGGTCATCGCATCTGAAATTTGGAAGCTTTGCCCTTCAAGCAGCCAGCACCGCCACGGCAGTATTAAAGATTGGAGGAACTGCAAAGATCACTGATGTTTACAAACAATTATGTAGCATCCTTGGCTGTGCACCTACAAGTGCCCTAGGGAAGAGACTCAAATACGGGACACTGAGTGGCTGAGAATTGCGGGAATATTCTTGCGCACTGCATGACATCAAATAAATCAAAGAAAAGTAATAGAATACCGACACCTATGTCACAAATAGTTGTTCAGTTCAAGTTAGTTTGCTTACATCTGCAATTGATGCGATAGGCGTTGAACAAACTAACCATCAGATTCATAACACTAGTAGTCTGGATGAACAAGAGTGACGTAGAGGCTTGTGAATACTTTGAATTGGACATCTGCTGCAGTAAAGTGAAGCTCGAGGTCCGATTGACAAAATTAGACAAGAAAGCATGCTACACATGCGCTATGCCAACAGGGATTTTAATAAGCAGGCCATAGAGCTGGGTTTGTTCACATGACGAGAGGATGCCCATTGATGAAGCTAACTCGGTCTAAAGAATGCTGCAAGAAATTAACACTACTTGAGTAGCGATATTCTCACAGCAAATAGATGCGTTGCAGAAGCAACAGTCATAGCTCCAAAAGCACAGAAACTCCCAGAGGCGAATCTGAACTTGTGCCACAAAAGCCATTCTGTTCTCTGTCAGTACGTCTGCTATGCTGTGTCGGTCAATAGGTGCTGTGTCTGCCCTGAAGACGGCGACAGCTTTCCTTTAACTGGGACTGATAATCCATCTGGCACCACTGCTAAAGAAATGTTAAACATTTGTCCTAAAGACAAAAACGCAAACCAAAGCGGAGTGGGTGGGGAGGGGAATGAAGCTTGCAGAAAAACGATGCAAGAATTCTTTGAGATGAGGTGTGGCAGTCGGGATCAGAACCGGAACGATAAGTCAAAAGAGAGTTTGCACTTTCGTGTGTGATCAAACGGACAGGGCATTATACTGATGGCATCAAGAAGAGCACAAGAATGAAGCGAAGGCACTTGGCAGCTTGGAAGGACAGAGTCACGCACTCGAATGTAGAAGGATTGCGGGAAACAACTCAAGCCCCCGGGTGCAAAAAAAGAGTGAAAATAATACTTTATGAAAAAAAGGCTTTCATTTCGAACATACCGTTAAAATAATACTACCCCACTGCACGATACATGAAACATTATAAACGGCTCCAAAATTGCATAACTGTGCAAACCCAACCTGAAAGCCTGAAATAGATAGAATAATAATAATAATATTTGGGGTTTTATGTGCCAAAACCACTTTCTGATTATGAGGCCCGCCGTAGTGGAGGACTCCAGAAATTTTGACCACCTGGGGTTCTTTAACGTGCACCTAAATCTAAGCACACGGGTGTTTTCGCATTTCGCCCCCATCGAAATGCGGCCGCCGTGGCCGGGATTCGATCCCGCGACCTCGTGCTCAGCAGCCCAACACCATAGCCACTGAGCAACCACGGCGGGTAAATAGATAGAATAAAATTTCTTCCTTGTGAGCAAATCGGCATGTGCGGCTTGGATAAGCTGAATATGTGCTGTTTTGGCTTGGCAGAAAGGTTATTCATTAGTTAGACTTCTATAGTGGTGACCGAAACAGGAGTTCGGTAATGGGACAGAAAAGAACATTTGTGTGCAGTAGTGTGAGAGTTAACGTGGGCAGAAGTGCAATGTGTAAACAGGGTCTATTTTGGGCAGAAATACCGAGATATAAATTGCACTGGTATTGTACTAAGTCAGATTATCTTGACAGGAAGCAATAGCCTGTCCTTTAATTTGCATAGATTTTTCGATGCTGTTTGCCAACAGTTGCATGGTTGTTACACTACTGCATACCTCGGCAAATCCAGATGGCTGTCATGTTAAATGTCATGTATAAGGCAGCCATTTATATCTATCCACGAGCAGGCATCTCTGTATTTTATGACTGTGCACAAGTTTATTGTTGACAGGCACCGTATGTTGTGCATAACACAAAGTATGTCCTTGCATTCATGCTGGACGGCAACATTTTTCAGTCCTGCTTGAGTGCCCGTGACAGAGTAGCTGCTGCTTCAAGCTTCAACAATTCTTGTGCCAGTTACAGCTATGCAAGCCAATATTTCCACTAAGAAAATGTTACTTAGCCTCTTCAGGTTTTTCAAATAAAATACTTTAACAACAAAACTATGCCCGGGGGCTGTGCCCCTTCGACTTTTCTTTGGCATTTACAACACATCCTCAGACCATAAATGCTTATTCAAAGCACCCGATACACTTTAGGCCGAACATCTTCTGCAAAGTTCCAATTGAAGAGGTACTGACATGATATCTTCGATTATCCCTTCTTTTATGTAGTTAAATTAAGGCTTTAGAGCTCTAAAAATATGGTAACAAGCATTGGAGTGGTGTGATTTAGTATAATAGCTTTCCTAGAGCCGGTTTCCGTTTTGTTTCCTATGAACTGTGCAGTGACATCACAACACAGTACGTGGTCACGTGGGAGAAGAACATTGCGATGTTTTGACACTCTCTTGAGGCCTCCGGCTAGCTCGGTCGACTTTCGTGCTGCTAATCGTGAAGGCCAATGTAGCAGCATAGCGGACAATTGGTTGAGCTAGAGCGAGTGTCATAACATCGCAATGTCCTGCATCCACATGACCATATTGACACTTGTACTTGTTTGTCTTTATCGGGCGACACGTTTTACCGCCTAACAAATTGTTATCGCACAGCGCAGGACGCGCCTGCATGTATCAGAAGTTTCTGGAATGTTATCGAAGCTTCTAACCGCTGTCTCTGACTGAACCTTGTGCAATCTGATCGCATGTGTGCGCGACGCGAATAATGTAGAACTTTGTGGAAGGCACGCGGGTCCCAGCGATTACTCTGGAACATTCGACGAGTGATGTATAAAAGCCGACGCGCTTAACCCGCTGGTCAGATTTTCGACGATCGCCGATCGTGTTCGCCGCTATCGTTGTGCTATAAGTGTAGCCTGTTTTGTGGGCACAGGTTCGCCCAATAAAACGCTAGTTTCGTCTTTCGCAGTTTGGCTGTCTTCTTTACCGTCAGTACCACGTGACATCTGGTGCAGGTGCTTTTCGTCCATGTACCGGCCGCCCCCGACAAGCCGTGATACAAGCCCGGACCGTAAAGAGAGCACCAACGTAGTCACGGACCATCGAGCAAGCCGTCGTCTACAACAGCTGCCCCCGGAGCACGGACTTCTACCTGAGAAGACCAAGAAGATTGTGGCCAAGACAACCACAATGGCTGCGTACTTCGTACTTAAACAGTCCAGAGAGCCCCCTACCTTCCGTGGAGCTACGCCGGAGGATCCTGAAACCGGGCTCGAAACCTTCGAAAGGATCTCGACCTTCAATAACTGGACCTCTGAGGATAGGCTACGACACGTGTACATCTCCTTGGAAGATGCCGCGAGGACTTGGTTCGAGAACCGGGAGTCCACCCTAGCAACATGGGACCTGTTCCGCAGTAACTTCCTGAGGACGTTCACGAGCGTTGTCCGAAAAGAAAGGGCTGAAGTTATGCTGGAAACCCGAGGCCAACTACCCAATGAGACCATCGCCATCTTCACAGAAGAGATGACCCTTCTTTCCCGGCACGCCGACCCGGAAATGTCTGAAGAGAAAAAAGTGCGTTTCTTGATGCGAGGCGTAAAGCAAGAACTTTTCGCCGGACTAATCCGAAACCCACCGAAGACCGTAGCTGAGTTCCTGACAGAGGCTACGACGATTGATAAAACGTTAGAAATGCGCACTAGGCAATTTAAACGCCAAGTGCTCACGCCTCAGTGCGTCATACAAGCGCTTGACTCCGTTGATCTCCAATAGAACATAAGGACCATTGTGCGCGAAGAACTGCGCAATGTCTTGCCTTCGTCGCAGCCTCAAGTAGCCTCGATCGCTGACATCGTGAAAGATGAGGTTCAGCGATCGCTGGGAGCTCCTGGGGTGCAACCTCAATTACCGCAGCCCCAGCCAGAAGTGATGACCTACGCCGCCGTCACACGCCGTCAAGGTCCCCCTCCGCGACCGCGCCAGGGCCCTGTAACGCCGCAGTTCCGTCGTCCGCCGCCGCCGCCGCCAGCACGACCACCCGTCGCCCAGCGCACCTACGCGAGGAAGACGGGCACTTGGCGCGCCCCCGACCACCGCCCGCTCTGCTACCACTGCGGCGAAGCCGGCCATGTGCACCGCCGATGCCCATACCGCGACCTGGGATTGCGAGGATTCGCCGTCAACGCACAGCACCCGAGGGAAGGTCAACGCCCCCGTGACGTCGCCGACTATCTCGCCGCTACTCAGTGGAGCCCTCGACGACCGTCCCGTTCGCCGTCACAAGGTCGCTACCTGTCGCCGCAGCGCCGTCCATACACTGGCCCAGCCCGGGGCCGATCCGTGAGTCCATATCCGGAAAACTAAAAGCAGCAACCGATGGAGGTGCGGTTGCTGGCTGTTCGTCGAACTGACGAAGATCCTCCACTGCCTACGAAGACTACTAAGAGACTGCCTCGACGACATAACAACGACACGCCGCCGTCATGACGAAGACTGGAAGCAAAGAATAGGCCGACGAAAGACCACCTGACGGCGCCACGTATCAGCCACAGGTGAACGCGATGCAGCCATGATCCGACGCCAAGGCCTAACTGTAACGCAAGACAAAGAACCACCGACTTCGACGTGCTTCTCGACGGCCACGCAGTCACCGCCTTAGTAGACACAGGAGCCGATTACTCCGTCATGAGTGGACCCATCGCAGCCCACTTGAAGAAAGTTAAGACTGCATGGGAAGGCCCGTTAATTCGGACCGCTGGAGGACACCTCATCACGCCGACTGGAATCTGCACGGCAAGAATTACCATTCATGACCGGACTTACCCTGCCACCTTCGATATCCTGCAACAGTGTCTACGAGACGTCATTCTCGGCATGTACTTCCTGAACCAACACGGCGCAATCATCAACCTGAAGTCGAAGTCAATAACGCTGTCGGAAGATCAAGCGATACTGCCGGAGAGCCCTCGTAGTCACCACGCCTTGAGTGCGCTCGAAGATCAAGTGAGCATCCCGCCTCGCTCCAGCATTGTTATATCGGTCGGCACCGAAACGCCCGCTGACGTAGAAGGCGTCATCGAAGGCGACGAACGTCTACTGCTCGACCGTGAAATTTGCGTCGCAAGAGGGATCGCTCGACTCCACGGAGGAAACACGAAAGTGTTACTGACAAACTTCAGCCAGGAGTTCAAGCACATCAACAAGGGCACGACGATCGCATACATCGAGGAAATTCTGGATACCAGCAATGCGCTTGTCCTCTCGGATTCTGTCGCATCTACCCCGACGACCGTAGTTCCCGAGCCAGACTTCGACATAAATCCAAGTCTCCCGGTGATAAAGCGGAAACAGCTCAGAATTCTGCTTCGACGATACACAGACTGCTTTTCGACGTCATCGAGGATACGACAAACACCAGTCGCAAAGCATCGCATAATAATCGAAGAGTGCGCTCGACCACTCAGCCAGAGACCTTACCGAGTTTCGACGCGAGAACGCGAAGCTATAAGACAAGTCGACGAAATGCTGCGCGGCGACATCATCCAAGTATGGACAGCTGGGCTAGTTGGTTATGATTAGCATTGTGAAACATAGTTCCAGCGCACAGTTGAACAAGGACGAGGAGAGAAAGACAACACGAACGCCGGACTTCAACTTAGTTGAAGTCCGGCGTTCGTGTTGTCTTTCTCTTTTCGTCCTTGTTCAACTGTGCGCTGGAACTATGTTTCACAATGACATCATCCAGCCGTCAAAAAGCCCTTGGGCATCCCCTGTTGTCCTGGTAAAGAAAAAGGACGGAACGCTACGTTTCTGCGTCGATTATCGTCGTCTGAACAAGATCCCGAAGAAGGACGTATACCCCCTCCCACGGATAGACGACGCATTGGATCGGCTCTGCAATTCTAAATACTTCTCATCGATGGACCTCAAGTCTGGCTACTGGCAAATAGAAGTCGACGAAAGGGATCGCGAAAAGACCGCCTTCATCACGCCAGACGGCCTCTATGAGTTCAAGGTTATGTCATTTGGACTGTGCTCGGCGCCTGCAACGTTCCAGCGCGTGATGGACACGGTTTTAGCAGGATTGAAGTGGCAGACCTGTCTTGTTTACTTGGATGACGTCGTCGTCTTCTCCGGAAATATCGACGATCATTAAGCGGCTTGCGACAGTATTAGAGGCCATCATCAGGGCTCACTCTGAAGCCGGAAAAATGCCGCTTCGCTTACGATGAACTTCTATTCCTAGGCCACGTCATCAGCAAATCTGGGGTACGCCCCGACCCACAAAATACAGCTGCCATCGGAAAGTTGCCGCAGCCAATCGACAAAAAGGCAGTGCGCAGGTTCCTTGGCATGTGTGCCTACTATAGGCGCTTTGTCAAGGACTTTTCACGCGTCGCGGAGCCGCTAACACATTTACCGAAATGTGATCTCGATTTCAAGTGGGAAACGCCGCAGGCCGACGCATTTCAAGAGCTCAAACGACGCATGCAGCCGCCGCCGGTACTTGCACACTTCGACGAGAACGCCGATACTGAAATCCACACTGACGCCAGTAGCCTAGGCCTCGGTGCCGTCCAAATCCAGAGGAAAGGCGGACTTGAACGGGTTATATCTTATGCTAGCCGGTCGCTATCAAAAGCGGAAGGCAATTACTCTACGACTGAAAAGGAATGCCTAGCCATCATATAGGCCACAGCAAAATTCCGCCCGTACCTCTATGGCAGGCCATTCAAAGTCGTCAGCGACCATCACGCGTTGTGTTGGCTAGCTAATTTAAAGGACCCTTTAGGACGTCTGGCGCGGTGGAGCCTCAGACTGCAAGAATATGACGTCACCGTAATATACAAGTCCAGAAGAAAACACTCTGACGCCGACTGCTTATCACGCGCCCCTATCGATCCCCCGCCGCAAGACGACGAGGACGACGACGCCTTCCTTGGAATAATAAGCGCGGACGACTTAACTAAACTGCAGCGAGCGGACCCGGAGCTAAAAGGCCTCGTAGAGTATTTGGAAGGGAACACCGATGTTGTCCCGAGGACATTTAAGCGCGGGTTGTCTTCGTTCACGCAACAAAACAACCTGCTTGTGAAGAACTCCTCACCAGTCTGCGCCAGCTATCTTCTTGTTGTACCGTCAGCGCTGCGTCCAGAAGTACTGAACGCCTCACACGACGATCCAACCGCTGGGCACCTCGGATTATCCAGGACGCTGTCGAGGATACAGGAAATGTATTACTGGCCGCGTCTGACCGCCGACGTCGCCCGTTACGTCAAGACATGCCGGGACTGTCAACGACGCAATACACCACCGACAAGGCCAGCAGGATTACTACAGCCGATCGAACCTTCTCGTCGACCATTCCAGCAAATTAGGATGGATTTGTTGGGGCGTTTTCCGACGTCAACATCCAGGAATAAGTGGATCGTCGTGGCGACGGACTATCTCACCCGCTTCGCTGAAACTAAAGCTCTACTAAAAGGCAGCGCAGCCGAAGTGGCGGAATTTTTCGTCGAGAACATCCTGCTGCGACATGGTGCCCCAGAAGTCCTCATCACCGACAGAGGAACGGCTTTTACAGCAGAGCTGTTAAATGGGAGTGCACCCATGCTTTCTGCAGTGCACGGTGATAGGAAGAATCCCAGCGCAAACAACACGTGAGATTATTGAAGCGGCGAAGATTGCTAGTTTAGGGAGCGCTTGTGTTAGCGCGCCTTCAATAGATCTTTCAAGTAAAGAATTCGCTTTTTTAAACGTGACACAGAGGGTGGCCTGATGGAGATTACATTTTAATCTTGCAATTACAAAAATTTTTTTGGCTATGCATGGTCGTTCTTTCATCTTTGATGAAATCTTAACTTTCCATAACACATGTCTCGTTGCAGTCTCATTTGACTAGAAATCAGTACATATGCGCATGCGTATGGTTGTGTGTGTGTTACCTATATATATGTGTGTACCGCTTGGTGGAATAAAACCATTGTTGGAAGTTAGCGCTGTGTCCTCGTCTCGCCACTGTCTTTCGTCCCTTCTCGTGCGCTAAAAAACCTCAGCTATGGAATACCAACACGCCCTAACCTACGCTCTTTTCTTCTTGTTTTCTTGCGCCGCGCGTTCACGTGCCGGACGCTCTTCAGCGTTGTCGTTTTCTCTCCAGCACGGAGTTCGCCTCGGCGCGCGCACTCCATGTCTGCTTCTGACCATGTCCCGCACTACACACATCATATAAGCCCCTTTTTACAAAGTTTTTTTTCTGAGGAAAAACTGTCGCTCAGTGCGCGACATCGTTCACGTATGCTCGGAACACTACAGTCATGGTCCCTCCACGAGATTGCGCTGTAAGGTACCATGGCACAGTTCACTGAGCATACAGATCAAAACATTAAAGGAAAACACTAATTCAAAGAAAGCACAAGTAAAAAAAAACTAGCATCAAGACTAATAGCATGGCATTGTGATGACACAACCTTCCTATGGTAACGGCAACAATAAGAGGCGTAGGGTTGTAGTCCCCC
This sequence comes from Dermacentor variabilis, assembly GCF_050947875.1. Lineage (NCBI taxonomy): Eukaryota > Metazoa > Arthropoda > Arachnida > Ixodida > Ixodidae > Dermacentor > Dermacentor variabilis. The sequence continues at coordinate 11,557,624 of NC_134573.1, read as the reverse complement.
CTGTATTCTAATCATGTAGTCCGCCCTGCGAAGTTCCACACGTTGACTTTCTTGAAGATCATCGCCAAGTTTAATTGCTACTACACCCGAGCCCTCATTTGTTTTGAAAGAAGGTATGGGGGTGTCCGTGTCCTCCTCCTCCATCAGGATGAATGATGCTGACTGTGGGGAACTTTCCGGTTCACGCTCTTCACAGCGCTTCAGCATGTTGATATGGAACAGCTTTGTAGTATGTCCCAAGTCCGACCAGTAATCAAATTTGCTTTTTTTTTCTGTGACCAAGAAAGGCCCCTTCCAGTGCATCAACAGTTTGTTTGCCGTCGTTGGAAGCAGGATAAGGGCACGGTCACCAACTTTCAGCTGGCGTATCTTGCTTCCCCGGCCGTAGTAATTTTTCTGGGTCGTTTTAGATCGCGACAAGCTCTCTTGTGCCAACCGTAGTGTCTTTTTCAGATGATCTCGCAGATCCAAGACATACCCATATATTGTCTTGATTTCTTCGCATAGGTGGTCTCCTGTCCATAGTTCCTTAAGTAGACTGAGTGGGCCTCGGACGTGTCGGCCGTAGATCAACTCGAAAGGAGAAAACCCCATGCTGGCGTGAGGCACTTCCCGATACGCAAACAAGAGGGGTGCTAGTAATCGGTCCCATGACTTGGGTTCTTCTTGGCACATCTTGCGTAGCATTTGTTTCAACGTGCAATTAAATCGCTCCACCAGACCATTACACATGGGATGGTAAGGCTTCGAGCTAAGATGTTCGATAGCCAGCAAGTAATTTATTTCTCTCATTATGTCCGATGTGAAACAGGAGGCCTGATCGCACAGTATCTCACGTGGAAATCCAATGCGAGAAAACATTTCTATCATTCCTTCGACCACCGTAGCCGAATGGATCGACGGCAAAGCTATCGCATCTGGATATCGTGTAGCGAAGTCCACTAGGGTGACTATGTATCGGTTACCCTTATTTGACGTAGGCTTTAAGGGTCCAATTATGTCCACCGCCACTCTTTCAAATGGAGTGTCTATTAAAGGCATGCGACAAAGAGGTGCCTTGCCCACCTTGCTCTTGGGATACATTCGCTGGCAAGTGTCACAAGAGCGTACGTATATTCTCACTGCTTCTTGGACTCCTGGCCAGTAGAAGGATTATAGAACACGATCGATCGTTCTCTTCATTCCTTGGTGCCCTGCCACCAGACTTTCGTGCGCCAAAGTGAGCACTTGCCCACGTCATCTTTGGGGTACTACCACTTGTTGGGTCGTTTTGCCCGAGGGTAGCCGGCAATGACGATACAGCACTCCCTTTACTACTTCGAATGAGTAGGATGTTAACCTTTTGCCTTGGAACACTTGACCAACTTTGTTCCTGCAAGACTTTAAGGTCTTATCTTCGTTCTGGGCCGCGGTAAGATCCTTCCTGGTTGTATTCAAGGGGCTGATATCGACCGTGGATGTGTTCGGCTGTTGGTCTCGGCTCTTGATGCCGACCAGCAAAGCATCCGGGGAGTGGTCTTCCCGTTTGGTTCTTTTCCCACTTGCTATACCAGTTTGGATGGTCTTCTTCAGCCCTTAATTCTGTCCAGGTTTTATCTGGATTATGAGCTTCTCGTGATCCTGGTATATTTCCGATAATAACATCATACAAAGGAGCTGTCATACACTTGACAATTGATGTACCAGAAAAATAAGGTGAATGAATTCCAACCTTAGCCTCGGGAACTTCAATGCTGTTGCCATCCGCCAGGACAAGCTTAGCGGTGGTACCTGTCAGAGCCTTGTCTGGAACGAGGGAACGACGCACGACCAGCGTATTGCTTCCCGTATCTCGCAAGACTGACGCGGTCTGTCCGAAGATGACGCCCTTTAGCACTGGCATCATTTGAGCCACAGTCCTTGTGTGGGTCTTCACCGCACTAGCTATGTCTTCTCGTTCAACGACTGCTGTGTTGGTATCTTCTTCCAGGTGCTCTTCTGGCGACAATAGGCCTTCTTATGGTGGACCGTTTTTCTTGGTGCAGGCTTTGACATCGTGCCCGGGCTTACGGCAATATCCGCAGTACGGCTGCCTCAGCTTAGATCGGCAGTCCGATGCCCCGTGACCCAGTTTTCCACATACGAAGCATCGCATTAGAATTCTCTCGGATGAGCTTTAGCTTTTCCCCGTAGGGTTACTGCCTTTCGTTTTCTCCCGGAATATTAACAAATTGGGCTGTCTCTGAGCCTCTAAGAAATTATCAGAAGCTTCGGCCATGTCATCTAGCTGGCGGTAGCTCTTCTCGCGCAGAAAGTGCTAACCGATGATGACAGTTGTTCAGAAACTGCTAGGTTGCGAAGTGCCAAATACTCCTTTTCGGTTTTGGACATTTCCATCCATCGATCAAAGAAACTCAGTAGCCTAGTTGCGTATTGTTTTCCAGTTTCGCCATCTTGGAGTTTGCTCTACCGGAACTTCTCCCGGTAGCCTTCCGCCGTAAAACGAAAACGCTGGAGCAACGCCAACTTGGCTTTGTCGTAGTCGAGGGAGTCTTCAGGAGACAGACGTCCAAAAACCTTTAGAGCTTCTCCGCTCAAGGATAAACTTAGAGCATATAAAGGGAAAATCAGACATCCACCCGTTCGTAGCAATCGCTACAAAGGTTTCCTTTGTAGCAATTGCTACGAACGGGTGGATGTCGGATTTTCCCTTTATAATTACTTCTCTCCAGCTTGCGGGCTTCCGCAGAACTACTACGTCAAACTTAGAGCCGTGGCTCATTTGTCTCTAGGCCATTCTTGTCCGGTGGCGATATTTTCGAACCTTTTTAAATAGGCATCCAAGTCATCCCGGCTTTCATTGAATCCCGGTGTCAAACTGAGGATTCACGCTGAATGGTGCACTCCATCCAGGCCCTCGGTCAGCTGTTCTTGCAGCATCCGTTGCCGCCATTTGAAGGCGCAACTGAAGCGTCGATCGCTCCTCCAATTCTAGCTGTCGTTGGCTTGTCTCGCCACGATTGCCCTCAGCTTCCGCGACTTTAAGCCTTAACTGTAAATTCCTCTCCTCAAACGCAAGCTGCTCCTTTCTAGCCTCGCGTTCCACTGCCCGCTCTTCTCGCGCCGGCGCTTCCTGCTCGTCTAACCATGCCTTTAACTCCGCTCCTTCCAACCCCATGCGTTCAGCTAAAGCTAACAGGTCCTGTGTGCTAGCCATAGTTCCTAGCTGTTAGAATAAAAAAATCCAAACGAACGGCTTTGTCCTGTCGCGGACGCCAATTTGTGATGTAAGGTTCTTGTACTCAAAGGTTCTGACGGTTCTCTTAGGTGGAGCCTCCGAGAACCTAATTGAGGACAAAGCCGTTGGTTTAAACACACACACACACAAACTTTTAATAAAACTAAATTGAAATAGAAATAAATAGAAAGCATAAAATAAAGACTCAGAAACCACGGTAAGGAACACACTCAGGGCTAGTACGGCGTTAACTAGTGCGCGAGTCCGTGCTCACCACGATGGCAGGGGCGCTTAATAGTACAGACGTGGAGATGCGGCGACAACATGACTAGAGAAGCGGCGCCGGTCTCACTAAAGGTCAGGGTGTAGGATGGTTGACCGGGCGACCGGAGCGCCCTTGCTCTGGCTTGGAGATAGAAGGCAGGCGGCTTGGCGGCACGAGCAGACGGCGGCGGCGTTCTGGCCGGGCAGCTGGGCGTGGAACTCGGGCCCGTAGCCCGACTGCTCCCGTCCTGCCCACGGGCATAGAAGCTTGCTGGCCTTGGGCAGCTGGCGGCACCCTCGGCTAGACTGGCGACGCACAGGAACGGGTTGGCGGGAGGCCCCGGTCGGGTGAAGTCCTGGTGGCTCGTGTCCGGAACCCGACGGCCCGTCTTCATCTCCCGGTCCGGTGGCCGACCTTCTACTGGCGTCGCTTCCTGGAACTCTCCCGGCGTCTCCCCCTTCTACTAGCGCGCCTCGCTTTTAACGCGAAAGCGTTAAGGAGCTCGTGTTGCAGAAAAGCCGGTGTTGTCGTTGTCGGCGTCGGCGGCGTTGGCCGTGAGCGATAAATCTCAGCAGGCACTTCATGAATAAAAAACAACTTGCAAGATGGGCTGGGTGGGAATCGAACCAAGGTCTCCGGAGTGTGAGACGGAGACGTTACCACTAAGCCACGAGTTCTTTTTTTTCTTTATTGCCGGTCGTTGGCCCGGATAAAAATTACATATTCACAAATAATCAAAAGGCACACTCACAATATATTGAAAACGACCGCAGAACTTGTGCGGCTGCGCTTGTGCTAAAATTCCCTTATTGCCAATAATAATTCCACTCGTGGCAACCACTCTGGGATGCATTCCAGCAACTTTTGTTCCTCTACAAAGTTCCGTATGCTTTCTTTGAAATACTGGCGAGCCGCTCTTGCATCGAGATCGGCATGCCTTACCGCAATTCTACATTTCCAAATGCTATGCAGGGCCATAAGCATGATCACATCGAATGGGGTACCATCATCACTTTCTATTGGCAAGTAGCGAATCCCATACGCATCTAGGGGGAAATCCTTTTTGATTGTGCGCTGGAGCACATCCCAGAGGAAAACGGCATCCCAACAATGCAGAAAAACATGTTCAATTGTCTCCTCCTGCCTGCAAATTGTACAATGAGTGCCCCAAGGAACAAAGAAACCTCTTTCAGCCAGCCACGGTTTGACAGTCAGCGTTCCGGAGTGCAATTCAGAAAAGAACGTCTTAGCGCCTGACGGTACTAGCATCGCCTTAACGCGCGTCAGAACATTGTGCCCATGGCTAGCTCTGTAGAGAGACCGATATAAAGGCACGGGAAGAACAACATCACACAGGTCCCTGTACAGTTTTTTCCGGTTAACGTCACTCAAATATTGAAGTGAAAAACGCGCTGACAAAAACCTGCATGAAGCCACAACTTCACGTAGAAAACCATAAACACTCCCTGGCAAACTGCCCGCTGAGACAACCATTTCGGGCAAGTGTTTGCCCAGGCGAAGTTGGCAGACAGTGTATAAAAACGGGTTTTTTGCGTCCCTGAAGAAAAAAAAAACGATTGACTACCTGTCTCAAAAACAAATGTGACAATCCAAGTCCTCCATTTCGAACTCAAAGAAACAAATTGGTGCGACTTGATCTCTCCCAAGACGATACCCACACAAACACTGCGAACACCCGGTGAATTTTTTGGATGTTTACCCTTGAGCAATGCAAGACTTGGAGGATGTACCAAAGTTTGCTCACTAAAAATATGTTGCAAATTGTGGCTCTGGAAAACATAGACCAATTCCAGCCATTCCATTTGTTTACTGTGTCCCGTAGCTTATCCACTTCACTCCTCCAGTACGACTCACTGTCGTTGTAGCACTGAAGGGGAACACCCAAGTATTTCACCGGAGTCGTAACGAAACTCATGTTGGCAAAAGTGTCTGGGGCTGCCCGCCAATCCCCGTGCCAGAATCCCAGGCACTTACCCCAGTTTACCGCGCTGCCGCTCACAGCACAAAAACTTTTAACACATTTGACAGCCTGTGTTATACTGTCCAAATCAGTGCAAAACACAGCAATATCGTCTGCATAAGCCAACAGGCGGACTTCAACCTCGTGCAGTTTAAACCCGCGGACACAGTCATTCTCCATGACACTCAAACAAAACGACTCTATATACAAGCAAAACAACAGCGGCGAGAGAGGGCAGCCCTGACGCACCGACCGCTTAACTTGGATTCGCGCTCCCAACGCCTTGTTGACAATGAGCCGCGTCGAGCAGTCCCGGTACGCCATGGCAACCCCCTCTCTAATTATTCTACCCAAATTCACATAATCTAGAATGCACAAAAGAATGTCATGAGGCACCCGGTCAAACGCTTTCTCGAGATCAATTTGGAGCATTGCCACTCGTGCACCCATGGCATCGCAACATTCGAGGATACTGCGTGCTACGTGTATATTTGAGAAGATAGTTCGGCCTTTAATGCCACACGTTTGATGCGGCCCCACAAGCTTCGCAATGACAGTCTGCAACCTCTTTGCTAAGATTTTCATCATTATCTTATAGTCTCCGTTAGTGAGACAAATTGGGCGGTAAGAAGTTACTCTTCGCAATGCAACGGGATCTTCTGACTTTGGTATAAGAATAGTGTGGGAAGATGAGAAGGACGGGGGTAGTACTTTGAGCTGGAATGCTTCGTTATATACATCCGCTAAGGCTGGTGAGACCGCACCTTTGAAATATTTATAGAAGGCTGAGGTTAGACCATCAGGGCCAGGGGACTTCCCCGGATGCATACTTTCAATAGCACTTTTCACTTCCTTTTCCGAAATTGGTTCCTCCAATGTTTCTTTCGTACTTTCATCTAGCCTTGGCATCAACGACAAAAAGTCCTTTTTAAAACGATCAATGTCGACTGCGCAGTAAGTGAATAAACCACTGTAGTGCTCGAAAAAAGCACGCTCGATATCTTCTGCTGCGTCGCTAACTTTTCCGCAATATTCGATTTCCGCTATCTGATTGCGGCGCGCATGCCACTTTTCTGAGCCTAACGCTCTTTTCGACGGTACATCTCCCATTATCAGCCTTTCAGCCCTTGCCCGCACCAAAGCACCGCGGTATCTTTCGATATCGAACTGTTCTATTTTATGTTTCAGTGCGCGAATATCGTCCATGAACATGCCGGGCATCCTACATTCCTCACTGATCAATTTTTCTAAATTCCTGCGCATCTGTTTTTCTTCTGCTCCCTTTTCTCTGCATATAGCACTCGCACGCTCTAAAGCCTTGATTTTAACCGCCTGCTTGAAGTTCTCCCATTTTCACCAGATGTCGTGTTATCAACAGCATTCATTTCTTCAACTTGCTTCGTTACATCCGCTGTAAACATTTCGTCGCTTAGTAATTTCGAATTAAATTTTCATAGTTGCCACTCGAAGCCCTTTTTCTTTTCTTTCGTGCTTGCTACTAAAAAGCTGACCAAACAGTGGTCACTGAATGAAAGTGCGCACACGTGGTACTCCTTACAAAGGGGTATCAAATCAAGGCTCACATACACTCTGTCAAGACGGGCGTGGCTGGCTGCCTGAAAGTGGGTGTACTGCGTAGTCCTCCCACCACCGAGACACTCAGCAACGTCTTCCAAACCATCGTCCCTTATCATATCGCTTAGGGCAATGGTGCTTGCTTCCTTGTACGGTCGGGCGCTAGTTTTATCACGGGCTGAAAGAACACAGTTAAAATCACCGGCAATAATGAGGAGCCTATTACACTGGGTATACTGTTTTAGCTGATCGAAAAATCTGCGTCTTTCCTCAGCGACAGTCGGCGCGTACAAACAAATAACACGCCATTCCAATGACGATAATAAAAAATCGCAGACAATAAGCCGACCTGACGGGCATGACGTCACAGCTTCTACTTTTGCTCCAAGACTATGTCGGATGAACGAAGCGCACCCGGAAGAAGTTCCCACAGCATGGCTCACTATAACACAGTATCGAGCTAAGAATTGACGCACCATGCCCCCGGTTTCGTCGTCGCCCTCAACTTTCGTCTCCTGTACTGCTAGAATGTCCAGGTCATGTTCGCTAACTAGTCGATAGAGTTGACTTTGCTTCCTCCTTGAGGCAAGCCCACGTACGTTTAAAGTGGCCACACGAAATGACCTATCCATAGACATCATTGCGAGGCGGTGAGAACCCGGGGGCACGACGCTCACCTCACTACTGCGCTTTTTTTCCTGGGTGTCTTGTCACGGTGCAGTCCTCAGGGAGGCAAAGGCGGCGTTTCCGCCGTCTTGCGCTCCGTCGAAGTGTTCGGCCAAAGCCGATGGGAAAGACGCCGCATGGGAGTCGTTTTCGCAGGCGGCTCATCCGTTGCGAGGGCGCTGGGCCCCTTCTTTTCGCCTGCTTCGTGGGGCCGCTTTGCGGTCGCACTGGCACTGTCGCTATCGATGCCTGTCATCGGCACTGCCTCAGGAGTAGTCTCTACAGCTCCGCCGGAAAAAGTGTGGCCGGTACTACTTGGAGCAGCTTTCCTACTCCGGTCCTCCACAGCTTCATGCAGAAGCCCGGCTTCGGGCTCCCCTGGAGCTTCAAGGAGGGCGTCCTGTGGAGTGTTCGGGGTACCCTCTTGAGTAGTCGGGTTTCGGCACACTCCTGCTGTTTCCTCGGAGTCTGCCTCATCCATAAGATGGTCCAATGCATCGTTTGCCTGGACTGGTCCGGTCACGCTGGCGTACGTCTTTGGGCAATCCGCGTCCTTATGGCCGAAGCGGCGACAACGACTGCAGCGAGGTACTTTGCAGTCCCGAAGTGTGTGCCCGGTGCTCTTGCAGCGCAGACAGAGCGGAGCGCGGCCTGGAACAACGACGAGAGTCAGCTCTCCGGCTATCTTGAGCTGGTGTGGAATGTCGTCGACTTTGACGTCGCCATGCAATTGCAGTCCAACTGAGCGAGTCGTCGAGCCATTTTCAGTGACGCCTTGCACACGCCACTTCTCCCGCGTCACCTCCAACACTTTCCCGTAGGGTGTCAGGGCCACACGAATGTCTTCGTCGGTCACGCCGTGCAGCAACCAGTGTAGCTTTAAGCAAACCTCTCGGTTGTTCGGATCGATGAGCAAACATGGGCGATCTTTTACCTTCACGTTGACAGCGGTGAGCAATTTCTGAGCGGCGTCGGCACTCGTCATTGTTACAGCCCACACGTGGTTCATCTGATACGCCCCCAACGCCAAAACGTCGGGGAGCGCACCTAGATTGGCCAAAGTGTCCCGGTAGTCTTCGACACGGTAGGGCCGAGCTCTTGGGTCGCCGTGCATGAAAATGGTGTTCGCGACGATGCGTCCGGATGGCAGATTGGGCAGAATAACCTGATAATCTTCGGCAGTAGAAGCAAAAAACCTGTTACCGCGGCCCGCCTGGGCCGCCGAAACCGCTCCATGGGAGCAAGCCATCCCGCGTCCGTTTCGCTTGAAAGCCGGAGGTGGAATGACTAAGCCACGAGTTCGATGCTTCAAAGCGGTGCAAAAGCGCCTCTAGTGAACGCGGTGTTGCCTTAGAAACGAGCTGTTTCTAAGGCTCAGGCGTGCGTCGCTTGCTCAGGCGCACATTTCGTTGTCGCGCCGAACGCTGCGTTGCTCGACGCTCACCGCGTCCGATGCGGGGCGCGTAGTCGCTGCGCCGTAGCCCATTGTCTTAGACCCCTTGGCGGGTCGACGGGAACGCTGTCGCGTTCCACTCTTGAAGGCGAAGCTTAAGCTTCCTCCAATTTTTCTTACGCTCTGGCCGATTAGTCGTTCTCTGTTTGGCTGTTTGACGCTCCGTGGTTTCTCCCAATTGGATGGCCTTTTCTTCTTGTTTTCTTTTCTTGCGCCGCGCGTTCACGTGCCGGACGCTCTTCAGCGTTGTCGTTTTCTCTCCAGCACGGAGTTCGCCTCGGCGCGAGCACTCCTTGTCTGCTTCTGACCATGTCGCGCACTACACACATCACACCTTAGAGCACCCCTTTTACTATCGCAAACTAATCCTTGCCTTCAAAGCTTTCCACTTCCCCTTTCCATAGCCTTCATTTTACTCCTACGCACCTGCTTACCCTCCTCGACCCTTGTGAGCGATGAGCTATGTGGAAATCAGTTGTTGCCCTAATGAAGGTAAGTCCCTTTGTCCAAACGTTGACTCCAGGCAGAAGATTCTCTTGTTCAGTGACCATCGGTCATTTAATTATTTGTGTGGTGCTCTACTTGCTTTACACAAAATCTTGTACAATAAGGTGTAATTTAAGACCAGCGTTAATTTCTCGCGTAGTGGTACCTTAGATGGCCAGGCCATTGCCTGACCAAGTGTGCTGACCAACTAGCTATCTCTGGTTAAGGCATAAGTACAAGGGCATCTCTGTCGTTCAAGTGAGTAAGGGTAAGAACATTTCAACAATAACTTTGGTTTATTCTCAGATAAGAATAAGTTACTCTGACAGGGCTGCCTTTGTGGACTCGCTGGATTGAAAAAGCACACATGCATGAATCACTGCATGCTTTCACATGAAAAGCTGACATTTCTATTGCGTCATTGTTTTACGCTACAAGTAAATAATCTATTTCAATAATGTGGAAAGCTTGGCTAATTGGTGATTAATAATCATACCTTGCAGCGAGTGTCGTGTATCCTTGTATGTCTTCACCTTGTCCTTGTAAGTGCACTGCTTCACCACAAAGATATGATCATCTATTTCATATTTCGCAAAGGCTAACTATGAAGCTTTCGATGACAGTAGATAAAAAACTATCAACTGACAACTCTGACTACCTAAAATATATAGACCATCAGAACACCGACATGATCGGGTCAAAAAAAAGCAGAGCAGTTCCTGACTGCCACCTTTATTTCCTATACTAGCGAACATGCCACAAATGTCGGACACGTAAATTGGGCAGCTACAACACAACGGCACCTGAATTTCACAGGTGCAAACACCCCGTCAAAAAGTGTAATGTGTAGTGCGGAAAGACATTTTTATAGTGTATATTGTATGTATTGGTAGTGCGCAATGAAAGAACTGCGGCGCAAAAAAATCGTGAAGCTATTATAAGATCAGCTATATTTATGCATCCTTCGCTGAAACCAAGAACGTTACCAGAAAGCAGTTCCTGCCTTTTGCACATATAACCGAAGCCAGATTAAAAACCATGCATGTTTAGAGTCTTCAAAAAACAGCGCTACCTTTTACAAGTCCCGCATCGTTAACCTGCATTACATTGGAAATAGGAAGGGAAAAAATAACAAAAATGTAAATATAAAACATAACAATGAGTAAATCATTGCACATTGTCCAAGTTTCTAAATACTAGCGCTTACAGCTTTAATGGACGACTGCAAACAGCAGCCAGAATGGATTACTTATTGCTAGCGTACACCAAAAGACAGGTAGTATGAGCCGAATGAGTACTGATTTGCAGAGACTGTGAAGTCACTGTGACCACTATGAATATGGACAGCAGTTCATGGCACGAACCACTAATTTGTTAGTCACTGCGCAACGAGTAAAGAATATGTACTTCTGACATACAGCTTCTCTGCAGTGCAACGTAATATGAACCTCACTGACAAAAAACTAGCAAGTTGGAAACAACTCACTCGCACGAGGACACTAAAACCACGAAACTCAAGCTAAACAGTTATTGGCTTAATTTTACGGATGGTTTATCATAGTACCAGTGCAGTCGGATATGTATAGTGCACGTCGAATACATTTTCACTGCAGCACAAATTTTATGCGATGAAGCCGATGGATTTTGGTGTAAAGTTATCGCAGCCACCGCAACTGCTGAGAACATATCGTAAAAACTTATATATATATATATATATATATATATATATATATATATATATATATATATATATATATATATATATATATATATATATATATATATATATATATATATATATATATATTAACACGTGTACTTATCTTTATCGGGCGGCCCCGTTTGGCCGCCTAACAAATGTTATAGCGCAGCGCAGGACGCGCCTGCATGGCAAACAAGTTTCTGGAATGTTATCGATGGTTCCGTACACTGTCTTTTACCGCAACTTGTGTAATCTGATTGCATGTACGCGCGACGCGAATAGTGTAGAACTTTGTGGAATATAGTTCAGGACAACATTCATTTGGGCTGGATGGTGCATACTTGAATTACGAAGGAACAGCGCCAACGAAGACGATCACAAGTGGGGAGAACGACACAGGACAAGCGCCAACTTCATCTATCTTTATTCACCGAAAATTCAGCAAATATAATAAAAATCAGACATGCGCACAATGACTATAATGCATCATCTGCCAAACCGTTCAAGATAGGACATTTCGCTTTTGAAGAGGGTCACGGAAGTATCACTAACAGTTTTTTCCTCTTTTCTTTATATGGAAGGCTTCCAAAACCTCACGTGCCTTTGTTTCCCTGCTTCTGCCAAGAATCTTTATCTCTCTGAACCGTGGTTGACACTTCTTGCAGTACTGGCATTGTTTTCGTGGCGAATGTTCTGCGGCTCGGTCACACGCAGTGCAAGTTGCGCAATGTTGCGAAAGATGCGAAAGATGCGCACTTCCTTCTTTCAGCGACCGCACATGTTCAGCTGCACGATCATTCACGCATCTGCCCGTTTGGCCCACATATGTTTTTCCGCAGGTCAAAGGTATTTCATATACCACACCGGTGCAGCACTTTACAAACTGCTTTCCATGTTTTTTGGTGCAGTTGCGCCTGGAACCCTGGCTCGCGACGCGGGCGCATAGCTGAGCTTGTTTTCGAGGAGCCGAAAACACGACTGGGACGCCGTGTCTGTTTGCCACCTTTTTCATATTTTGGGCTATCCTATGTACATACGGAACCACTTCCGGCTTCGCAGCTAGTTTTTCTCCCGCGCACGGTTTCTTAACCATGGCACCTTTGATTTTTTGCACGATCGCTTCAGCCACTGCTGTGATAACCGTGCTTGGGAACCCTGCCGAAACCAACCTATTAACTTGCTTGTCAAAACTCGCACGCATTGCATGGACGTGAGGTTTTGGAAGCCTTCCATATAAAGAAAAGAGGAAAAAACTGTGTTAGCGATACTTCCGTGACCCTCTTCAAAAGCGAAATGTCCTATCTTGAACGGTTTGGCAGATGATGCATTATGGTCATTGTGCGCATGTATGATTTTTCTTATATTTGCTGAATTTTCGGTGAATAAAGATAGATGAAGTTGGCGCTTGTCCTGTGTCGTTCTCCCCACTTGTGATCGTCTTCGTTGGCGCTGTTCCTTCGTAATTCAACTTTGTAGAAGACACGCGGGTCCCATCGGTTAATCTGGAACATTCGACTACTGATCTATAAAAGCCGACGCGCTTGACCCGCTGATCATATTTTTCGACGATCGCCGACTGTGTTCGCCGCTCACGTTGTGCTAGAAGTGTAGCCTGTATTGTGGGCACAGGTTCGCCCAATAAAATCTAGTTTTTCCCTTCACAGTATTGCTACTGTTTTCTTAACGTCACCACCACGTGACATCTGGTGGAGGTGCGGGGTGGAGGTGCTTTACGTTCATGTACCGGACGCCCCCGACAAGCCGTAATCCAAGCCGGGACCGCAAAGACAACACCAGCGCCGTCCCGGAACATCGAGCAAGCCGCCGGCTACAGCAGCTGCCCCCGGAACACGGAATTCTACCAGAGACGACCAAGAAGATAATAATAATAATATTTGGGGTTTTACGTGCCAAAAGCACTTTCTGATTATGAGGCACGCCGTAGTGGAGGACTCCGGAAATTTTGACCACCTGGGGTTCTTTAACGTGCACCTAAATCTAAGCACACGGGTGTTTTCGCATTTCGCCCCCATCGAAATGCGGCCGCCGTGGCCGGGATTCGATCCCGCGACCTCGTGCTCAGCAGCCCAACACCATAGCCACTGAGCAACCACGGCGGGTGACCAAGAAGATCGTCAGAGTAGTTCGTCCAGAGACGACCAAGAAGACAGCCCCAATGGCAGCCGGAGCAGCCCCAATAGTTCTGCAGCAGCCCAGGGAGCCACCGACGTTCCGCGGTTCCACATTTGAGGACCCGGAAAGCTGGCTGGAGACGTATGAGAGGGCCGCTATGTTTAACAGTTGGGACAGTGACGACAAGCTGCGGCATGTCTATTTCGCACTGGAACAGGCCGCCAGAACCTGGTTCGAGAATCGAGAAGCCACCTTAACGACGTGGATCCTGTTCCGAAGCGGCTTCTTGCAAACGTTTACAAGCGTCGTGCGAAAAGAGCGAGCCCAAGCACTACTAGAAAACAGAGTGCAGCTGCCAAACGAGACGATCGCGATCTTCGCGGAGGAGATGGCCCGTCTTTTCCGGCACGCCAACCCGGAAATGTCAGAGGAGAAAAAAGTCCGCTTCCTGATGCGGGGCATCAAGCAAGAACTTTTCGCAGGACTTATTCGTAACCCGCCGAAGACCGTAGCTGAGTTTTCTGCAGAGGCACCGACGATGGAGAAAACTCTGGAGATGCGCACCCGGCAATATAACCGCCAGGGGCTCACGCCGCAGTACGCCATCCAAGGACTGGATTCCGGCGACCTTCAGGAGACCATCGGGGCCATTGTGCGCGAAGATCTGCGCAAGGTCCTGCCTTCGTCGCAGCCCCAAGTGGCTTCGATCGCCGACATCGTGAAAGAAGAGGTGCACCGATCGCTTGGAGTTCCCGAGCTGCAACCACAATTACCGCAGCCCCAGCCAGAAGCGATGACATACGCTGCCGTCGCACGCCGTCAAGGTCCCCCTCCGCGACCACGCCAGGGCCCTGCAACTACGCGATTCCGTCGTCCGCCGCCGCCGCCGCCGCCAGCACGCCCACCCGTCGCCCAGCGCACATACGCGAGGAAGACGGACATTTGGCGAGCCCCCGATCACCGCCCGCTCTGCTATCACTGCGGAGAAGCCGGCCATGTGTATCGCCGATGCCCATACAGGGAGATGGGACTGCGAGGTTTCGCCGTCAACGCTCCGCGCCCGCAGCAAGGTGAATGCCCTCGCGATATCGCCGACTACCTCGCCGCTACTCAGTGGAGCTCTCGACGACCGTCGCGTTCGCCATCACCAGGCCGCTACCTCTCACCGCAGCGCCGACCATACACTGGCCCAGCCCGGGGCCGGTCAGCAAGCCCATATCCGGAAAACTAAAAGCAGCAACCGATGGAGGTGCGGTTGCTGTTCGTCGAACTGACGAAGATTCTCCGCCGCCGACGAAGACGACGAAGAAACAATCTCGACGACCTAATGACGACACGCCGGCGTCCCGACGAAGTCAGGAAGCCAAGACTACGCCGACGAAAGACGACTTGACGACGCGACGTTCCAGTTTCAGTTCAACACGACGCAGCCGTGATCCGACGCCAAGACCCAACTGCAACGCCAGACAAAGAACCACCGAACTCGACGTACTTCTCGACGGCCACGCAGTCACTGCCTTAGTCGACACAGGGGCTGATTACTCCGTAATGAGTGGACACATCGCTGCCCAGTTGAAGAAGGTTAAGACTGCATGGGAGGGCCCCCAAATTCGGACCGCTAGAGGACACCATATTACGCCGACTGGAATCTGCACGGCAAGAATAACCGTTCATGACCGGACTTACCCTGCCACCTTCGTTATCCTCCAACAGTGTTCACGAGACGTCATTCTCGGCATGGACTTCCTGAACCAACACGGCGCAATCATAGACCTGAATTCAAAACCGATAACGCTGTCGGAAGGTCAAGCGATACCGCCGCAGAGCTTTCGTAGTCACCACGCCTTGAGTGTTCTCGAAGATCAAGTGAGCATCCCGCCTCGCTCGAGCATTGTTATTTCGGTCGGCACCGAAAGACCCGCTGACGTAGAAGGCGTCATCGAAGCCGACCAACGTCTACTGCTAGACCGTGAAATTTGCGTCGCAAGAGGGATCGCTCGACTGCATGGAGGGAAAACTGAAGTGTTGCTGACAAACTTCAGCCAGGAGTTCAAGCACATCAACAAGGGCATGACGATCGCGTACATCGAGGAAATTCTGGAAACCAGTAATGCGTTTGTCCTCTCGGATTCCGCCGCATATACCCCGACGACGATGGTTACCGAACCAGACTACGACATTAATCCAAGTCTCCCCGTGATTAGGCGACAGCAGCTTAGAAGTCTGCTCCGACGATACAAAGGCTGCTTTTCGACGTCATGGAGGATTCGACAAACACCAGTCGCCAAGCATCGCATAATCACCGAGGAGTGCGCTCGACCCCTCCGCAAGAGCCCTTACCGAGTTTCGCAGAGAGAACGTGCAGCTATAAAAAAACAAGTCAACGAAATTCTGCGCAACGACATCATCCCGCCGTCGAAAAGCCCGTGGGCATCCCCTGTTGTCCTGGTAAAGAAAAAGGACGGAACCCTACGTTTCTGCGTCGATTATCGTCGCCTGAACAAGATCACGAAGAAGGACGTATACCCCCTCCCACGGATAGACGACGCATTGGATCGGCTCTGCAATTCTAAATACTTCTCATCGATGGACCTCAAGTCTGGCTACTGGCAAATAGAAGTCGACGAAAGGGATCGCGAAAAGACCGCCTTCATCACGCCAGACGGCCTCTACGAGTTCAAGGTTATGCCATTCGGACTGTGCTCGGCGCCTGCAACGTTCCAGCGCGTCATGGACACGGTGTTAGCAGGATTGAAGTGGCAGACCTGCCTCGTTTATTTGGATGACGTCGTCGTCTTCGCCGGAAATTTCGACGATCACCTCAGGCGGCTTGCGACAGTACTAGAGGCCATCAAGCCGTCAGGGCTTACTCTGAAGCCGGAAAAATGCGCTTCGCTTACGATGAGCTTCTGTTCCTAGACCACGTAATCAGCAAATCTGGTGTCCGTCCAGACCCGCAAAAGACAGCTGCCATCGCACAGTTCCCGCAACCCATCAACAAGAAGGCAGTGCGTAGTTTCCTTGGCATGTGTGCCTACTACAGGTGCTTTGTCAAGGACTTTTCACGCATCGCTGAGCCGTTGACACGTCTAACTAAATGTGATGTTGAGTTCAAGTGGGAAACGCCACAGGCCGACGCATTTGAAGAACGCAAACGACGCTGCAGTCGCCGCCGGTACTTGCGCACTTCCACGAGTACGCCGATACAGAAATCCATACTGATGCCAGTAGCCTAGGTCTCGGTGCCGTTCTAGTCCAGAGGAGAAACGGTGTCGAACAGGTGATAGCTTACGCTAGCCGGTCGCTGTCAAAAGCGGAAGGCAACTATTCTACGACCGAAAAGTAATGCCTCGCCATCGTTTGGGCTACAGCTAAATTTCGCCCTTATCTTTATGGCAGGCGATTCAAAGTCGTCAGTGACCATCACGCGCTGTGTTGGCTAGCGAATATAAAGGATCCTTCAGGACAACTGGCGCGGTGGAGCCTCAGACTATTAGAATACGACATCACTGTAACCTACAAGTCCGGACGAAAACAATCCGATGCCGATTGCCTATCACGCGCAGCCATTGACCCGCCGCCGAAAGATGACGAAAATGACGACGCTTTTCTTGGAATGATAAGCGCGGAAGACTTCGCTGAACAGCAACGGATAGACGCGGAGCTAAAAGGCCTCGTCGAATATTTGGAAGGGCACACCGACGTTGTCCCCAGGGCATTTAAGCGCGGGTTATCTTCCTTCAAGCTTAAAAACAATCTACTCGTGAAGAAGAACTTCTCACCAGTCCGCGCAAACTACCTTCTTGTTGTCCCCTCAGGACTTCGTCCAGAAGTATCGCACGCCTACATGACGATCCGACCGCTGGGGCCTCGGTTTCTCCCGGATGCTGTCGAGGATACAAGAAAGGTATTACTGGCAGCACGTAACCGCCGATGTCACCCGTTACGTCAGAACATGCCGAGACTGTCATCGACGCAAGACACCGCCGACAAGGCCAGCCGGATTACTACAGCCAATCGAGCCTCCTTGCCGACCCTTTCAGCAGATCGGTATGGAATTGCTGGGACCCTTTCCGACGTCAATAACCGGAAATAAGTGGATCGTCGTGGCGACGGACTACCTCACCCGCTTCGCTGAAACTAAAGCACTGCCGAAAAGTAGCGCAGCCGATGTGGCGAAGTTCTTTGTCGAAAACATCCTGCTGCGACATGGCTCCCCAGAAGTCCTCATCACCGACAGAGGAACGGCCTTTACAGCGGAGCTCAGGTAAGCCTTTCTGAAATACAGTCAGACAAGGCACAGGAGGACAACGGCCTACCACCCGCAGACGAATGGTCTTACGGAGCGGCTGAATAAGACCCTCGCCGACATGCTAGCGATGTACGTCGACGTCGAACACAAGACCTGGGATGCCGTCCTGCCGTACGTAACATTCGCTTACAATACAACGGTACAAGAAACAACACAGATCACGCCGTTCAAGCTGGTTTACGGCAGGAACCCGACGACGACGCTCGACGCCATGCTGCCGCACGTAACTCACGAGGAGAATCTTGACATCGCTACCTATCTCCAGCGCGCCGAAGAAGCCCGCCAACTCGCCCGCCTGCGGATCAAGACCCAGCAGCGTACCGACAGCCGACACTACAACCTCCGACGACGCTTCGTCGAGCACCAGGCCGGCGACCGTATTTGGGTATGGACCCCAATACGTCGACGAGGACTCAGTGAGAAACCATTGCGACGTTATTTCGGACCCTACAAGATCATCCGACGTATTGGCGCACTGGACTATGAGGTCGTGCCAGACGGCATTTCGCATTCACAGCGGCGCCGCGCACGATCTGAAGTGGTCCACGTGGTGCGCCTTAAACCCTTTTATGGACGCTGACGAACTTCCTTATTTTGTTGTTTTCTTTGCTACGAGTGCTTCTTTTTTTATTACTTTCGTTTGTTTGCAGCATCGGGTCGATGCTTTTTAAGAGGGCGGTAATGACACGTGTACTTATCTTTATCGGGAGACCACGTTTGGCGGCCTAACAAATGCTATCGCGCAGCGCAGGACGCGCCTGCATGTAAAAGAAGTTTCTGGAATGTTATCGACGGTTCCCTCCACTGTCTTTCACCGCAACTTGTGTATTCTGATTGCATGTATGCGCGACGCGAATAGTGCAGAACTTTGTGGAAGACACGCGGGTCCCATCGGTTAATCTGGAACATTCGACGACTGATCTATAAAAGCCGACGCGCTTGACCCGCCGATCAGATTTTTCGACGATCGCCGACGTGTTCGCCGCTGACGTTGTGTAATAAGTGTAGCCTGTTTTGTGGGCACAGGTTCACCCAATAAAATCTAGTTTTGCCTTTCACAGTATGGCTACTGTGTTCTCAACGTCACCACCACGTGACAATATATATATATATATATATATATATATATATATATATATATATAATGTGTTTGTGTGTGTGTGTGTGTGTGTTTGTGTGTGTGTGTGTGTGTGTGTGTGTGTGTACTGGCTACCTGCGAGACACCGAACATTGTGAAAACATGAGGAAGCGCAATCTGTTTCATCATCATCATCATCATCATCAGCCTGGTTACGCCCACTGCAGGGCAAAGGCCTCTCCCATGCTTCTCCAACAACCCCGGTCATGTACTAATTGTGGCCATGCCGTCCCTGCAAACTTCTTAATCTCATCCGCCCACCTAACTTTCTGCCGCCCCCTGCTACGCTTCCCTTCCCTTGGGATCCAGTCCGTAACCCTTAATGACCATCGGTTATCTTCCCTCCTCATTACATGTCCTGCCCATGCCCATTTCTTTTTCTTGATTTCAACTAAGATGTCATTAACTCGCGTTTGTTCCCTCACCCAATCTGCTCTTTTCTTATCCCTCAACGTTACACCTATCATTCTTCTTTCCATAGCTCGTTGTGTCGTCCTCAATTTGAGTAGAACCCTTTTAGTAAGCCTCCAGGTTTCTGCCCCGTAGGTGAGTACTGGTAAGACACAGCTATTATATACTTTTCTCTTGAGGGATAATGGCAACCTGCTGTTCATGATTTGGGAATGCCTGCCAAACGCACCCCAGCCCATTCTTATGCTTCTGATTATTTCCGTCTCATGATCCGGATCCGCCGTCACTACCTGCCCTAAGTAGATGTATTCCCTTACGACTTCCAGTGCCTCGCTGCCTATTGTAAATTGCTGTTCTCTCCCGAGACTGTTAAGCATTACTTTAGTTTTCTGCAGATTAATTTTTAGACCCACTCTTCTGCGTTGCCTCTCCAGGTCAGTGAGCATGCATTGCAATTGGTCCCCTGAGTTACTAAGCAAGGCAATATCATCAGCGAATCGCAAGTTACTAAGGTATTCTCCATTAACTTTTATCCCCAATTCTTCCCAATCCAGGTCTCTGAATACCTCCTGTAAACACGCTGTGAATAGCATTGGAGATATCGTATCTCCCTGCCTGACGCCTTTCTGTATTGGGATTTTGTTGCTTGCTTTATGGAGGACTACGGTGGCTGTGGAGCCGCTATAGATATCTTCCAGTATTTTTACATATGGCTCCTCTACACCCTGATTCCGTAATGCCTCCATGACTGCTGAGGTTTCGACTGAATCAAACGCTTTCTCGTAATCAATGAAAGCTATATATAAGGGTTGGTTATATTCTGCACATTTCTCTATCACTTGATTGATAGTGTGAATATGGTCTATTGTTGAGTAGCCTTTACGGAATCCTGCCTGGTCCTTTGGTTGACAGAAGTCTAAGGTGTTCCTGATTCTATTTGCAATTACCTTAGTAAATACTTTGTAGGCAACGGACAGTAAGCTGATCGGTCTATAATTTTTCAAGTCTTTGGCGTCCCCTTTCTTATGGATTAGGATTATGTTAGCGTTCTTCCAAGATTGCGGTACGCTCGAGGTCATGAGGCATTGCGTATACAGGGTGGCCAGTTTCTCTAGAACAATCTGTCCACCATCCTTCAACAAATCTGCTGTTACCTGATCCTCCCCAGCTGCCTTCCCCCTTTGCATATCTCCTAAGGCTTTCTTTACTTCTTCCGGCGTTACCTTTGGGATTTCGAATTCCTCTAGACTATTTTCTCTTCCATTATCGTCGTGGATGCCACTGGTACTGTATAAATCTCTATAGAACTCCTCAGCCACTTGAACTATCTCATCCATATTAGTAATGATATTGCCGGCTTTGTTTCTTAACGCATACATCTGATTCTTGCCAATTCCTAGTTTCTTCTTCACTGTTTTTAGGCTTCCTCCGTTCCTGAGCGCATGTTCAATTCTATCCATATTATACTTCCTTATGTCAGCTGTCTTACGCTTGTTGATTAACTTCGAAAGTTCTGCAAGTTCTATTCTAGCTGTAGGGTTAGATGCTTTCATACATTGGCGTTTCTTGATCAGATTTTTCGTCTCCTGCGATAGTTTGCTGGTATCCTGTCTAACGGAGTTACCACCGACTTCTATTGCACACTCCTTAATGATGCCCACAAGATTGTCGTTCATTACTTCAACACTAAGGTCCTCTTCCTGAGTTAAAGCCGAATACCTGTTCTGTAGCTTGATCTGGAATTCCTCTATTTTCCCTCTTACCGCTAACTCATTGATCGGCTTCTTATGTACCAGTTTCTTCCGTTCCCTCCTCATGTCTAGGCTAATTCGAGTTCTTACCATCCTGTGGTCACTGCAGCGCACCTTGCCGAGCACGTCCACATCTTGTATGATGCCAGGGTTAGCGCAGAGTATGAAGTCTATTTCATTTCTAGTCTCGCCGTTCGGGCTCCTCCACGTCCACTTTCGGCTATCTCGCTTGCGGAAGAAGGTATTCATTATCCTCATATTATTCTGTTCCGCAAACTCTACTAATAACTCTCCCCTGCTATTCCTAGTGCCTATGCCATATTCACCCACTGCCTTGTCTCCAGCCTGCTTCTTGCCTACCTTGGCATTAAAGTCGCCCATTAGTATAGTGTATTTAGTTTTCACTCTGCCCATCGCCGATTCCACGTCTTCATAGAAGCTTTCGACTTCCTGGTCATCATGACTGGATGTAGGGGCGTAGACCTGTACAATCTTCATTTTGTACCTCTTATTAAGTTTCACAACAAGACCTGCCACCCTCTCGTTAATGCTATAGAATTCCTGTATGTTACCAGCTATATTCTTATTAACCAGGAATCCGACTCCTAGTTCTCTTCTCTCCGCTAAGCCCCGGTAGCACAGGACGTGCCCGCTATTTAGCACTGTATATGCTTCTTTTGGCCTCCTAACTTCACTGAGCCCTATTATATCCCATTTACTGCCCTCTAATTCCTCCAATAGCACTGCTAGACTCGCCTCACTAGATAACGTTCTAGCGTTAAACGTTGCCAGGTTCATGTTCCAATGGCGGCCTGTCCGGAGCCAGTGATTCTTAGCACCCTCTGCTGCGTCGCAGGTCTGACCGCCGCCGTGGTCAGTTGCTTCGCAGCTGCTGGGGACTGAGGGCCGGGGTTTGATTGTTGTGTTCATAGGAGGTTGTGGCCAAGTACTGCACCAGGGTGGCCAATCCTGCTCTGGTGAGGGAGTGCGTTACCGGTTCTGGTCACCGGGAACAGGCCACACTCCAGGCCTGTTTGTGCAATTTTATCAACACGCGGATTTTTTTTTTTTAATCCGGTGGAAAATTGCCGGCACCGGGATTCCCTGGACCGATTTTGATGAAATTTGTCGCATTTGAAAGAGAAAGTTAAATTATAGTGACTGTTGGAAGCGGAATTTCGATTTAGGGCTTGAAATTTCTTAAAACGATTTTCAAATATTTGACCGTTAGAAAAAAATAGAATCACGAAGTTTACAAATTCATAGCTTTACATCAAGAACTGATATCGCGGTTCTGTAAACGACATTCATTAGATCATTCAAAGCGGACAAATTCAATATGTCGTTTTACATCCTACGTGAATTTGTTACGTTGGTTACAACGGTTTCGCAAAAGCTGTATTTCCCTATGATTAAATTTTTTTATATTCATGTGTAACATATCAATTTTGTCCGCTTTAGATGTACTATTAGATGCAATTCACAGAATTGTATTATCATTTTTAGTGGTTTTTAGCACTTGAGCTAAAGCTTCCTCTTAAGGCTACCCAGTCACCTATGGCCACGGCTACAATAAGATGAAAAATGAGACGCGCGTTCTGATATCGCTCTTTCTTTCCCGATTGTGTGTGTATAACGACAACCTCGCAAGTAACGGTTTATTTAGGAAACAGCAACGGAGGATCTCAACATCCATATGTTGTGCAGGATCTAGTTCCTTAACTTGTCGCCGCCTGCAAGTTAATGAGACGAATATTATCTGTTTACCCGAGTTTAAATTTTTTTCCGATAGCGCTTCACTGCATAATACTTAATGCTGCTGTAAAGCACATTTGCAGACAACAATTATTCATTGCAGCTAATAGCTGGATTTATGAGTTGGTTTTAATGTAGTTGGCGAGTGGGTGTGTAAAGAAGGCGCGTGCAGGGAGGAATCATGAGGGCAAAACAACGGTTTAAAACACCAATACAGAAACACCTCTGAATGCTTGTCGGTACACATATTAGATGGTTCAGTGCTTATACTGTGACCGGAGACGACGTGTACGCGCGTGTCTAATTAGAGACTCTTACTATAGTCCCCGTGCGAGTTGAACAGAGCCCCCTTTCAATCTCAGTATGCTTCACGACAATGCAGTTTGTATAACACGCACCACATAACTTTTCTGTATTGTGGTAAAGATAAAGCAAATCTGTCGAAAACCATTAAGAAACACATACAAGACCTTTGCCCACGTGTAGGTGTGTGTGTGTGCCTATAGATATATATATCTGTGTGTGTGTCTTAGAACATACGCTTCTCTGCACTGCATTTTGTACAACTGACCCTATACAACGTCTATATTGCGGTGAAGCTAATTAAAGGAAATTTGTCGACCATTATGAGATGCATACAAGACCTTGCCCACGTGTGGATTTATGTGAGCTATGACTACACTCTAAAATAAGTTTGCACCCTTAGGGTTGTATTTTGTCCCCAAACAATAATCGTCATTTGTCTTGCCCGCATTTCCTTTCTTTAATGCTGCAAGGCCAGTACTTCCTAGTCACGAATGGCTTGCACGTAAACAGCTTGACACAGCACTCTCGACAGGAAAATAGCTAGCGCCGAGTTCTGAAGAGAGGAAATGCAAGTAATGAAGCTGACGATTATCGTTGTGGGACAAGACAAGCCCCAAAGGGTGTAAACTTTTATTAGAGTGTACGGTGGACTGTCAGTGGTTGTGAAATTTTCAACATCTACCTCGTCTCTCTCTTTCTCTTTCACGAGAAAATTTAATTGCATCTAGAGAAGCCACAGCATCAGGCTTGGAAAACTTGATGCTCCGTGTTAGATGGCAAGAGAAAAGAAAAAAAGCGCACTGACTTACACATACATGCGTGGGAAATGCTCTACCACAAAAGTGATTTTCTTATTGCCTTCGTGGAGCACAGCTCAGATCTATATTTAGTTACACCACAAATCGTGTATTGTGTGGCTACTAAATTCCTGAGGACAGCCCTCATTGTTACAAAACGTCTGCAAATATAAATCAATGGTCCCTGTCCTAGTCAACACAGCAGGGCGTACATGTATGGCATGCCGGACAAATAATTCGAAATAAATCTCTCTTGAACGCATGGCCGTTAACGAGACCTTTAGCATTTTGAAATTAAGTTTAGATCTGAACTGGTTAAATTGGTGATATAGCCGTGGTCGAGGTAGCATTTTCTTGAATCTACTGTGTGTAAAACGCACTCACGATTGTTGACAGTTGAATCGTTAAAATTGCAATCAGCAAAGAGACCTAATCTCGGCCTACATAGCTATATATACTAAAGTGCTCAGAGCACACCCCCCCCCCCCCCATATTCAACATTCCACCATCTTGCTTGAGTACCATCTCGTTTGCTTGAAAGTGGTGAGCTCTCGGGCTACATTTTTGAAGAACCATTGTTATTCACTAGCCTCCACTTTCAAAGTTGTTTGCACCTGCTGCAACATCACCATCTCCCTTTCGTGGTGAGAGAAAGCTCCATTAGAACTGTTTATGGCATCTGGGCCTTCTTTGTAACCCCTGGTATTTAGAGGGATACTTGACCAAGTGCCTTTACAAGTTCACTGTCCTTCGTTATTAAATGTTACCACTGTAACTGCAAAAAGACCATTGAGCACCTCCCCTTTCTGTGAACCCACTTTGATGTCCAATGTCAGCCCCTTTAGAGTGTACTCACCCAACTGGATAGTTGACCTTTCACATAGACTAGGATCGCGGGTGCATGGCCATATCAACGAAGAAAGCTATACATACATGCTCTTATGACTTTCTAAAATAAACGAATCTGAAAATACACTTATACGCACCATCTGTCTGTTGTGTGACTGAACTGTCTCGACTTGCTTCCTTTTTTCTTTTAACCCCTCATAACCTCACCCCCCTGCAGGGTAGCCAAGTGGATGTAGGTCTGGTTAACCTACCCGGCCTTCCTTGTTCCTTTCTCTCTCTCAAATGTAAGCCTCATGCAGGAAAACTAAAAACCACACAAAATCTAGTCAGCGATACCTGTTGAAACTAAGATGCGACATGCTTAAACCATTCCAGACGTGTAAATGCGTCTAAAATACAAGGACAAAAGAAAGGACAACACACACGTTGCACATGCAATACTTATTCTTGTCCTTTTCTCCTTGTATCTTATATACTTTTACAAGCCTGCAATGCTGAAGGAACTCGCCTAACTACCTACATTGCTTAAACCAATTCAATTAATCTTTAGGTTAATGTATATACTCAGGAATTCGTGCGATGATTAGGCAGATTCTTCTCTTGCAGAACTTCATCCAACAAAACACCAGAGAAAAGAGTGATGCTGATATAGGCACACAAGTTTTGTTGGCAGTGGAATATGTTAGCTGGACAAACTGCTTCAAGCGTTGCATAGCAACATCCATTGAAGCTGGTGAGCAAGTTGAAGTGCATGATCTGCAAGAAATGAGTGCTGGCATCTGGACCAGGTTCTTGCTAAGTTCCTACCGACTGCTATTATATTGGAGCACAAAATAAAGCAACCACTGTGCCACCTGAAGCAGTATTCTCACTTGTTGCTTAATCCAGGAAGAACAGAAAAAGAGTGGAGAATGCTGCCTTCCAAGCTTAATTACAAGAAATGCAAAAGCAACCTTGGAAATCGAATCAGCTGCATCATTCTGGGCAGAAGTGGGAGAAGTAAATATATAGGATGACATCCAAGAATACAGAAATGTACTCTTGGATTTCAGCTGGACCGACGGCCTACGCCCCCTTCAGAAGCGTATCGGCCACCCCAACGCTATCGACACCATTCACCTATAAACTGCGCGACGCGCCTGTCAACGGCATTGGGCATGGCGGCACCGCTGTGAACATGTCGAGTAACCCTTTCGTCTTCCTGATACAGGTGACAAAACATTTTGGCAAATTTCACAAAAGTAACGACATCTTTCTTGTGGTGCCGCCGTGCCCAGGCAAAGTTTGTGAAACTGTGTGTAATTGTATAATTTCTTTGAGGTACTTACTGATGCTTGCTGGGGATGTAGAAAGTAACCCCGGCCGTACCAATCAAGAAGTTTTGACCGAAATTCGCAGGGTGGATGCTGACATGACTGATCTGAAGAATGACAACAAAGCTTTAACTGAATCTCTGGAAGCCATCCATGTGAAGTTAGATACTTTGTCAAACCTCGAGGGCAGAATAGCAGGCGTTGAGCATAAAATAGCGACACTTGAAGATACCATTAGTAGTCTTGCACTCCAGATTGATGATCTCGAAAATAGAAGCAGAAGATCAAACTTAATCTTTTATGGCATTCCGGAAGTAGAAAATGAGAAACCTGACGACTTCAAAAGAACAATCTCTGATAGGATCATCAAGGGTACCATCGGTGTCACGGTCTCAGGAATCGAGAGAATGCACCATCTAGGTACTAAAGCAGAAAATAAAACGCGACCTGTTATCGTCAAGTTGCAATGTTTCGAGGACAAGGCGAACATATTAAAGAAATGTTCCAAGCTAAAGAATTCCAACATACCTGTGGGTGAAGATTTTTCTATCCGTGTGCGTAACATCCGAAAAGAACTTTGGAACAGCAGCAAGAGCAACCGAGATAGGGGCGAAAAAGTTACACTTGTGTACGACAAGATTAAAATCAATGGCCAGGTTCACGTCTGGGACGAACATAAAGGAGCCCGAGTGCCCGTGGGAAAGAAACCTGCCGTCCCAAAGAAAAAAAAAACTGACTAAACATGAAACGCCCTCCAGCCTAGTGATAGTGAACATAGAGAGAGAGAGTAAAACTTTATTCAATGGAAATAAAATAAGGCACGATGGTTGGAGCCCCTATTCCAGGGCCCCACTGGCACGAGCGGCTCGCTGGGCTTGGTCCAGAAGAGCCAACTGGCTCTCCCGACCCTCGTCCGCAAGCCATGCCTCCCACTGCCTATTCCTCATTAGTGGATGTTGGTGTAATATGGGACTGTCTATGTGCGGAGGCCTCCTGGGGCACTCCCATGTGATGTGTTTTAGTGTGGGAGTGTCTGTGCACCACGGGCACTCGTCAGAGAACCTCGTGGGGTGTATTCTGTGTAGGTGGTGCAGGTTGGGGTATGTATTCGTCTGGATACGACGCCAGTCCCTCTCCTGTTCGCTGTTTAAATCGGAGTGAGGATGTCCAAAACGTCTCCGCTCCTGCCTTTGCTGTAGGAGGATGTCACGAGAATTCGGTGGAAGGACGTCGCTAGGCCATGCCGTTGCTCGGACGTTCAAACCTCGAGCAATACGGTCTGCCCTAGCGTTTCCTGCCAGTCGCTCGTGTGCCGGACACCAGACGATAGTGTGGTGCCCCTCTAGTTGAGTGCCTAAAATTTTGATTATTGATTTGGGTGCCGTTCCTTGTAAAAACAGGCGGCAAGCCGCTTGTGAGTCGGATAATATGACAGCCGAATTGGTTTGGCGCTCGGCGTCCTGAATGGCCAAGGCAATGGCTGCAGCCTCTGCCACGCATGCCGAGGCGGTTTTGAAGGATGCCGTTGTTACGTTGTTGTTGCATGTAGAGACTATGGTGAAAGTGTCTGAGCTGGCTCGACTGGCATCCGTATAATACACCCCCGGTCCCATGCCGAAACGTTTGTGAAGGGTCTTTGCCCTTGCTCTGCGTCGTCCGGGATGGTACTTGGGGTGCATGTTTTTGGGAATTGGGGCCACCGCGATGTGCGATCGAACATTGCGGTCTATCTGTGCCGTTTCCTCTCCGCAATACTGGGGTCTCAGGGGAAAGCCTAACCTCGCCAATACTTCCCTGCCCTGAGTTGAAGAACAAAGTCGTTCTTTCTGGGAATATAACGTCGCGACTGCGTACTCGTCAAAAGTATTGTGCAGGCCCAGTTCCTCGAATCTCTCTGTGCTAGTGCATTCGGGAAGACCAAGGGCGGCTTTGAAGGCTTTTCTTATTATTGCGTTTGCCTGTTTAATCTCTTGGTTTGTCAAGGCCTGATACGGAAGGGCGTATGTGAGTCGGCTAATAAATGCCCGAAGTGTTGTGAACAAAAGCACACAACTTGAGGCATTTATTATAGAACATAGACCGGATATATTAACAATAACCGAAACATGGCTTTCTCCTGATGTTTCAAGCAGCGATATCTTCCCTCCGGGTTATACTGTCATGCGCAAAGATAGGTCCTCTCGCAGTGGCGGCGTAGCAATTTTGATAAGGGAAAATATTTACGTCACACCTATGCCTGAAATGGTTGATGCTGAAGCACTTTGGTGCAAAATCATGACAGATCAATTTTCCCTTTTTTTTAGGCACGATGTACCGGCCCCCTAATACTTCCTATGATATGCTACACGTGCTAGCAAATTATATGGAAAATCATTTTACACATACTACAAAGCTAATCCTTACGGGGGATTTCAACTCTGCTAGTATTGCATGGGACTCCCTTGATAACATAGCTGATACAACTCACGCAGAGGTACTGCTTGATCTTTGTTTTAATCTTGGCCTTAGACAAATCATACGAGAGCCAACACGTGTTACTGCAAAAAGCAGGAATGTACTCGATTTGACGTTTGTGAGTGATGCTATCGCAGAAGACAGTGTTTCATGGGAAGTTGTCGACGGCATATCGGACCACAAAGCTACTAAATGTTGCTTACTGTTCGGCTCACCTCCGCCTACCCAAAAAGGGAGTACACGAATTTTCGACTGGGCGAATGCCGACGATGTCAGCGTTCTTGATTATCTAGATCACTCTTACTCCACTATTACAACGTTCTCGAATGATCGTACAGTTTCAGTGAATGGATTATGGTCGACATTGGAAAGAATCATTCAGCACTGTTTATCAAAATATATTCCCATAAAGATCAAACCAGTACGTAAGACAAACCCTTGGATAACAAGAAACATAATACAACTAAAGCGAAAAATTGCCAGATTAAGGAAACTGAGAAATAAGCTACCGCTACCAAGCTACACTATTAAAATACGCGAAAACTCCCTGGCACTAAAGTCAGCCGTAAAGATGAATATATGAATGTCACCTTAAGTAATTTATCGAAACATCTCCGTCTAAGTTTTGGCGATACCTTAATTCAAAGTCACGTCAGACCAGTAATCCATCACCAACTGAAGCTATGGCAAAGGCTACAGAGTTTAATGAATACTTTATTTCAGTATTTACACAAGACAACAGTAGACAACCCAACCTTCAATCCCTTCCTAGCTACTCAGCAAAACTAGACGACTTAATCTTAACCGAGTCGGGAATTTTTTCCCTCTTACTTGAAATAGACCCAAACAAATCCTGTGTTCCTGACAACATACCAAATACATTTTTGAAGCGCTACGCGGAATGGATGTCCAAGTTCTTACTGATTATTTTTTTTAAAATCATTGCAAATGGGCGAGGTTCCGGTGAAATGGAAAACTGCTAAGGTTATCCCTATATATAAATCCGGTGACCCAACCAGCGCAGCAAATTACCGACCAATCTCGCTTACTTGTACGGCCGGCAAAATCCTTGAACATATAATCCTAAAACACATAGTGTCATTCGTAGAAAAAATAATTTAATTGTCCCTAATCAGCATGGTTTTAGAAAAGGATTGTCTACGACTACTCAATTGATTGAGACAATCCACGACTTAGCGATTACATTGCAGTCAAACCGACATGATATTCCTAGTTCTATCTAAAGCATTCGATCGAGTTTCCCATCCAAAGTCGATTCAGCTTATCCGTTACCTTGGTGACAACATCACCAAGTGGATAAAAAGTTATTTACAGATCGACGTCAATATGTATGTTTCAAAGACTGCTCTTGGGATTTCGGCGATGTGCTATCTGGCGTCCCACAAGGAGCCGTTTTAACTACTATCCTCTTTCTTCTTTTTATCAATGATTTACACATTAATACTAACGCCACACTAAGAATGTTTGCAGATGACTGTGTTTTCTACAAGGAAATAACCTGTCGTGATGATCAGATAACCTTAAACCGTGCACTTGAAAATATAACACAATGGTGCCAAACGTGGCAGATGGTGATTAACACAGAGAAAACAGTTTGTATGACTGTAACAAATAAAAGAACACCCATGAACTACCCATATTATTTACAAGGACAGATGTTAAAGAAAGTAGAAGAGTATAAATATTTAGGCGTCATAATTTCATCAGATCCTAAATGGGACAAGCAGGTAACATATATTGTTAATAAATCACTGGCAGTTCTATACTCGTTAAAACGCTCGCTCAGATCCGCATCAATAGATACTAAACGCTTAGCATACCTGTCACTAGTTCGCTCTGTACTGGAATATGGAATAGTATGTTGGTTTCCCTTCCGTAAGCAGTACATAGCAAAATTGGAGAGCGTACAAAGGGATTAGATTTATTTTTAAGAAGTATCGCCGTTTTGACTCCCCGACAGAACTATTAAGGCGAGCTGAACTTCCCACTATACAAAATCGAGCTCGACTACTTCGTCTTAAGTTTCTTTTCGTTCTCCTTAATGGTAGTACGAAAATCAATGCGAGTGACTACTTGCTACAGACAGATATTTATTTATTTCTTTATTTATTTCAGTAATCTCAGGGCCAGAGGCATTACAGAGAGGAGGGGCATACAAAATCGGCGGAAGATTTCTTAAATTTTTTGACGTCGGTGATGGCAGCCATGAAGGCAGGGAGGTGGTTCCAGTCATTTCCAGTTCGAGGAATAAATGAATTTATACAAAGGCTAGTTCGGCATTGCGGTATTCCTACCTTGAAGTTGTGGTCAGCGCGTGAAGATATATAAGATGGAGAGAGGAGTAACTTATCTTTGAGAATAGGGTTGGTATGATAAATTCTGTGAAAAAGACATAAGCGAAAATATTTACGACGCAGAGAAAGAACGGGAAGACCAAGTGCAGATTTCATTGCAGATACGCTCGCTGTTCGGGAATAATTTGAAACAATAAAACGGGTGGCGCGGTTTTGAACAGACTCTAAAGCGTTAATTAAGGTTATCTGATTAGGATCCCAAATGGAGCAAGCATATTCTAGTTTAGGTCTGATTAACGTCCTATATAGATGAAGCTTAATGGTGCTGTTAGAAGCTATGAAATGGCGCCGTAGGAATCTGAGCGTGCGGTTAGCCTGGTTGGATATGTAGTTGACGTGCATTTTCCAGGACAGATTGTGTGTTAAGTGAATACCCAGGTATTTGTACGATGAGACAGATGATAACGGAGTGTTATTAAGAAGATAGCGAGGGGTGTATTCAGGAGGACGGCTGGAGACACGCAGGTGTTTGCACTTAGTGGTGTTAAGTGTCATGAGCCATTCGCTGCACCATGAAGAAATTGCTTCATGGTCCGATTGCAAACATGCTTCATCAGAAGGATTAGTAATTGAACGATAAAGCACACAGTCATCTGCGAAAAGATTTATATGGGAGATAACGTTATCAGGAAGATCATTAATGTAAATTAAATACAGTACAGGACCTAACATAACCTTGAGGCACTCCAGAAGTTACGGAAACAAGAGGCGAGTCATAATCATTAACTGAGATATATTGACTGCGGTTGGAAAGAAAACATTTAATCCAGCCTAATACCTGATCGTTAATATTAAGAGCACCGAGTTTAATTAATAATAGATCATTAGAAACAGTGTCGAACGCCTTAGCAAAGTCTAAAAAAATCGCAATCCACAATAACGTTAGCATCCATAGCGCGAAATAAATCATTAGTGAAAGACAGGAACTGTGTCTCACGCGAAAAAAATTTTCTGAAACCATGTTGACATGAATTGAAGAAGCTGTTAGATTCAAGGAAGGTAATAAGATGAGAATAAATAATGTGCTCAAGAAGTTTACAGGGAACGCTGGTTAATGAAATGGGCCGATAGTTTAGTATTGAAGCTTTACTACCTGATTTATGCAATGGAACCACCTTCCCCACCTTCCAATCAGGAGGGATGGTACAACTCTGTAATGACTGTTCAAAGATTGCACAAGGAATCAATGATGAGCAGGTAGATGTACTTTTCAAGAACTTCGTTGTAATGCCGTCGACGCCTGAACAAGATGAAATCTTCTGTTTTTCAATTAAACATGTCAAACCAACCGAATCAATGAGTATTGGATCCATGGGTAGAAAGTCAGGTGTACAAGGATGAGGGAAAACATTCGGCAAGGCAGAAGAAAAACACCAGGCAAAAAATCATTCAACACTTTGCAGCAATCGCTCTGGTGTATTGGAGTGTTGTGATCATCGCAAAGATCTGTTGTATTCGGCTTATTCCCGCTGACCACATTGCAAAATTTCCTCGGATTATCTCTAAGAAGGAGCGGTAGCGTGTGCTAGTAGAAATGTTGCTTTGCTTCATACGAAGTTTGTTTATAATCCGTTTTAGCGGTGGCGTAAGCGTGCCAGCGTTCGGCCGTTTGAGTTGCCTTGGCCCGCCGGAATAGTCTTTTTTTTTTCTTGTTCAGTAGGCGCCGCAGACGCGCGTTAAACCACGGGGCATGAGAGATAGATATAATGCGTTTCTGAGGGATGAATTCATTAATTAAACAATTGACTTTATCTTTGAATAAGGTCCAATTTTCATCAATGTTGCGCGTGTGGACACTTGGAATGAAGTCAGTGACAAAATCCATTAGTTCGCTGTTTATAGATTCAAAGTCAGCATTTTTATAGTCTGATAACTTTTGGCGTTTCGGTAACGGGAACAGATATGCGCAGTTCAAAATAAATGAGGCAATGATCACTCAAACCAGGTAAATATCTTAAACATGAAACAAGCCGCGGTGTAGTAGTGAGAAGGAGGTCAAGAATGTTAGCAGATTGGTCAGTAGTTCGTGTAGGCTGAAGCACAAGTTGCTTAAAATTAAAATCCGTACAGAGGTTGATGAAGAGAGAGCGCTCAGATGAGCAGTCAGATGGGGGAGGATATTCGTGCCAGTTAATTGCTGGAAAATTGAAATCACCAAGAAGGAAGAGTGGACATGAGGGGAACCGGACAATTAACTCATTTAATACATCATGGAGATCTGAATTAAATGTTAAGGGCGAACTGGGCTGGCGATAGCACACACAAAAAAAGTAAAATCACGATATCCGAGAGTGACACGCGCACACACGATCTCCAAAGGAGTAGCAATATCTATAACACAACAACTCAAGCCGTCACGTACGGCGATCAACACTCCGCCACCAGTACGCGAGACACGATCACAGCGAGAAAATTTGAAAACTTTTTCACATTCAAAGATTTCATAGTCTGCAATATCACTCGAGAGCCAAGTTTCAGTTCACTTCACTTTATTTCCTTAAATACCCCACAAGGGGGTGTTACATAAGGGGTGGGTTGTACAGAGATGCTACAAATGCCACAGGTATTTAACAAGACAGGTATATGGATACACTTTGAATGAAACGTAATGGACAGGTGATTGAAAGAATGTCGTGGGGAAGGCCATTCCATTCTGAAGCTGCGCGGCAAAAAAAAAATGATGCAGAAAAAGTAGTGGTGCCAGAACGGGGTCGGGTGACTTGAAGTGTATGGCCCGTGCGGGGGGATGTGCGAGCGGCGGGAGCGATGTAAGGTGGATGGCTGAAAGAACTGCGATAAAACTTGTGGTAAAGTGATAGTGTGGCGATCCTGCGGCGAGACGAAAGAGTGGGCAGACCAGAGTTATTTTTAAGGGATGACACGCTGATATCATATGAATAAGAAGAATGAATGAAGCGAGCAGCACGATTTTGCACTGCTGCGATAGCGTTAATCAAATAAACTTGGTGAGGGCTCCAGATTGGTGATGCGTACTCAAGTTTGGGTCGAATTAGCGATTGGTAAGCCAAAAGTCTTACGTGGTAGGGTGAGTGACGCAGATGACGTTTTAGAAATCCTAATGATCGGTTAGCCGATGAAATGATATTCGTGACATGGGTGCGCCAGGAAAGATCAGGGGTTAGTGTTACACCAAGGTATTTATAGGATTCACTTGTTTCAACTGGTATGTTAGCGATATAGTTAAGATAACAACGTCAGCTGAACACGAGTCGATGGCTGAAGACAGGTCATCAGGTTTAATACGCACACTGCGCACATTGGAAAAAAGGAAGGAAATTGGTTTAGCCACCGGGCGAGCAGATAGCTACAGCGATGAACTACTAGCGGCGAACGAGGTATTCCCGACAGTATCCGTGGAAGCCGAAACAGATGTGCCTCTGTTCTCGCTGGAACGATTTTCGGCAATATCTACTTCACAACCACGGTCGCTGGATGAACAATAGACGTAGCAATTTTTCTTGATGAACAATCGGTTCAACCGCAAGAGATACTTCTCTCCCGAAGCCTTACCGAAATCAGCCAACTTTTTGCGGGAATGGCGTGTGGCGCGAGAGAAGTCTTCACTGAATGATACTTTGGAATTTTTGAACTTCGTACGTTGCGATATAATCTTGTCTCTTAATTTGGGAGAACCGAATTTAACTATAATGAATCGACATTTCTCCGAGACGTACGAGCCCAGTCTGTGAGCACCATGAATACCTTCGCCGGGAAAAGATAGATCTAGTTTTTCTGAAAGAATTTTTCGAACGTGTTCTTCAGATTCTGCCAATGTTTCGGAGCTAGTGTCCGGGATACCGAAAAAGATCAGGTTATCTCGACGGGAGCGATCCTCGAGATCGCCTAGCCGTGAATTTATAGCACCTGACTCCGCACGAACTGCTTCGGATATGGCATCGTTGAGCGCAGGAACACGTTCACTGTCCAGCGACAGTACCTGGGATTTGACAGCCGCAAGCCTGTTAGTAAGGTCGCATACTTTCTGCTCTAGCTCAACTTGGTTCGCCTCAAGCTGTGGTAAAGCATCCATCAACTCACTGTGACGGGTATCCGATTTTTCAGACAGGGCAGCAATAGCAGCTAGCACATCGGCATTTGGATTAGTATCAGTTGGTCCCGGGTTTGACTCAATGTCGCCTGCTAACATCAAAAGTTTAACAACATGAATACAATCACATACTGTAGAAACTAACACTAGTGGGCAGGGGAAGAGCAGCGTACAAATATTGCTGGTACGTTTAGCGTGCAAGGAAGGGCAGTCACCAACCTGTACAGCAAGCAAGCAGAACAGATTGTCAAGCGTGCGCATGGTAGTCGCTCTTTCCTGCCCACTGAAGAAGTCGTTGGAACCGCAGGCTTTCATATGTTCGGTTGACGCCGTTGATGTGCCGGGGCCGCAAGGTGTCGTTGGTCGCAGTATAACGTTGGCCAGAGCGTTAAAATCTTTGGTCCAATTTGTTGCCACAGAGCACGGTGATGTTGCAGCGGTGTCGGCATATCCCCGGGCTGGTGCAGATAGCCACGTGCCAAGAAGAACGGGAATCTGTACAGCAAGGAAGCAGAACAGATTGTCAAGCGTGCGCATGGTAGTCGCTCTTTTCTGCCCACTGAAGAGGTCGTTGGAACCGCAGGCTTTTATATGTTCGGTTGACGCCGTTGATGTGCCGGGGCCGCAAGGTGTCGTTGGTCGCAGTATAACGTTGGCCAGAGCGTTAAAATCTTTGGTCCAATTTGTTGCCACAGAGCACGGTGATGTTGCAGCGGTGTCGGCATATCCCCGGGCTGGTGCAGATAGCCACGTGCCAAGAAGAACGGGAATCTGTACAGCAAGGAAGCAGAACAGATTGTCAAGCGCGCGCATGGTAGTCGCTCTTTCCTGCCCACTCGCAGATACACGTAGTTCTCGAACAAAACACACCAAGCACTTAACAGAATACAGATTTCACAATGACATATTCAGGTACTCCTTTTTCCCACATGCAATCCGTGAACGGAACATGTTGCCTGATGACGTTGTCACCTGTACATCACTCGAAACTTTTATCGCCAAGTTATCAAACTATGCTCTGTAGCTACCATCTGCACATAGGTGAGCTGCGTCGTACAATGGCATTCTAATTCACTTAGCAGTATCTTGTATTCTGCCGTGACATAAACACATGCTGAATCTTGTCTTTTGCGCATCGCACATCCAAAAAATTTACATTTTCTTTTATTGTTCTTCTGTGTGCTAAACCTTCCAACATGGCGTTTGCTACCATTTTTCCCCGCTCCTTTATAGAAATTGTGTAATGATTATAGAGTGCATATGTACTGCCTTGTTCACCCAAACTTATCTATGTCCGCACCTACTTGAACTGTGTTCTCTTGAAGATGTATCCTGCCCATTTCCTGCAACAGCCTCATATGTGAGGCTAGCAGTATGTTCAAATAAATAAATAAATAAAATGTCTGCACATTGGCCCAGCACATATTAACTTTATATTATTGCTGCAACTGAAGGAAGCTATGCTAAAGAAAAGAGCAGCAGGGCTTGGAGCCGAGAAACTGCATGCCATAATCATAATAAAATCAGCATTTGCCATGACTGGCACGAGCTATGTCAACATGTACAAGCATCAATGACCAGAAAATTAAACTCCACCAAAAAGGAAGTGCACTAAACGAGACATTTGCTTGAGCTTTGGCGAAGTGGAATCACCTGGCACTTCTGCTTTCATGGCCTCACCAATAAAATAATGTCGCATAAGTAATACAATATTGCTTTTGCTGTAATGGACTTTTTATTGTTTATTTGCTTATGTTACTATATAATTTTTTGATGTAGTTTTATAGTTGCAACAAAGCACTAATTTTTTGTTATAATTTGTATTGAAAGATTTCAATTATGGGGGTTGTTACTCTTACATGTTTTATGCCAACCCATTGCCCAAGTTGTATATTAGCTTGTGCCACTAGATGTGTGGTTGTGTTTGTGATGCTATCGTGTTCGTTGCATTTCCGTCATTCCAGCTTTGTCATGCAGCTCTCGCGCTACCTGCGTTGAAACCAGGTGGCTCACATGAAAAGATCCGGTTGTCTCAGCAGCAGCACACCCACCCGTTGTTGGTCGCCTCCGTTTAAGATTCAAAAGCAAGTTTCACACGAGTGTTCATTTCGGAACGACCGATAGAAACACTTCACTTTGGCATAGCCAACAACCTGTAAAATACTTCACATAACATCAATTCCCACATTGCGTGCGATTACGCAAGTTTTATCTCATAGTTTTCATGTAGCGCCTTTTGGACCTTTATGTGGGGGATAATAAAACGGCTTCTTATGTCTAGCTCCACTGAAATATACATAATTCGACACCTTGCATGCTAAGCTGCAGCTTGTTAAGTCCCAAACAGGCATCAAGAAAGCCAGGACCGTAAATGATACTGGGCTGGACAAATCAGTTTCCAGATTTATGTTGCGTTCTTGACCTCCTTTCCACAGTTCCTGTGACAAGTTTGTGTGAAAAGACATTCTCAAAGCTAACATATGTAGAGGCCAGGCTGAGAAGCTTTATGTCAAGAAAGGCTTAGCTGGCTGATGGTGCCTTTGGTGGAGAAATGAATTGAAATTGTTTTTTATAATGCTATGAAGATAAATAACACTTTAGAATGCAGACTTATGCTGCAACTTTCTTTTCTGCCATGCAACACCAAAAAAGCAAATGAGTAATCTGCATATTGTATCCCAGCTGTATTGTGCCTGCCACGTTACCAGACCCTCCCGACATAAACATAGTCATAGCATCAAGCCAATATTTGCCCGCACGAATTTCTTCAAACATTCATTTTTCCCTAAAACAATATCCGACTGGAATTCCCTGCCTCATGACTCACCTCTCCTTTCTTCAACATTTTGAGAGCCTGTATATAATTATGTATATGTATGGTTAGAAATGATGATTACTTATTAACTGAGCATAGTGTGCTTCTTTGTCTATGTACCTGTGTTTGGGGCATGTGCTCTAACAAAGTGTATTTGCTTTGTAACCTTGTTAAGTTTTGTTATTATATTTTCTGGATGTAAATTGTAACTTCACCATTGTTGCTGATCCTAATGCGTAGTGCTTACTAACAAATGTATGTACCCTCTTCTGCTTGGACCAATCCGGTCTGCAGTACTCTGTAAATAAAAAAATAAATAAATAAATTTATAGTAGCTTATTGCTTGGTCAATTTTCTAGTTGAGCATGACATGCTTCATGCTTAAAAAATGAACTGTTGAAAGAATTCTTGGAGTAATATTAGGACAGGCAACTCTAACTGAGTGATCACTGCTATTGTCGCAAAATGTGGCAATCAGCTAGGCAGATGCTGTCACGACAGCGTAGTGTTTGTGTGAGTATAGAAGATACAAAGTTGAAGTTGTGAAGTTCAAAGCCATATTTTAACAACCCCTCTTTATATTGTTGGCATTAGAGAGCTTTACATTAGTGAACGCAAGCAGCATGCGTAAACAAAAACCCTATTTGGGTATTTCTGGGATCCATGTGGTTTGCATAACCAAGCAGCACACGAGTCACTTGCATCCTCTTATCCAATACTGTTATTTTCATTGTAAATCAACCAATATCGCAGTAAGTTTGATCAACCTGCATTAATATGCTAGAAATTTTTAAGCACTTAAGGCGTGTCGGTTGAGTGTTTAAAGCACTTTACCACACCCTTGGCCAGTAGACTTGTGCTTTCCGGTATTGTTTGCTAATCAACTCTTGAAGTGTTTACATTGTTTTTCTGTGCTGTAAGATTCGTTTGACAGCCCTAATAAAATTGGTAAAGTGAAGGCTCGGGCTGTTGTATTGGCCATGTCATTCTAAAACTGTAATGTCTGACACTATTAAAGCATTTGGCAACTTTAATAAGCTTCAGCTCATCACATATATGTATTGCGGTGGGATCATGCAGCATGTAAAAATAAAAAATACCGGCAAATAGAGAGTTCGAGAGCACCTGAGCTTATAGTAAAGGGGGCGGGGCAGTATATTCAGGGTAACGGGGACATCAAAGCTGTAACTAGGGCTGCTACATTACCCGTCATCGCAATACATACAATACAATACAATACAATACTGTTGGCTTCGTCACATTACAAAAATGCGTTGCGGTGAAGTTATTGCAAACGGATATATATACGCATACATTTGTCCGAACTTTGCACAGAACACTGCGTCCCACTTCTAAAACCAAGAGCGTGAAAAATGGGCAGAGATGCAGCTGAACATCACACAGCACGGTATCAAGCTCCACCTCACCGTGTTTATCGCGCCCTTAGTACCAATAATCTTAAACATCTACTCTGCATATTAGTTCGGGGATTCTGGCAGACCATGTCATGTCACTAAAGGTCCGTTAGGTTCGCAGAACTACGCGATAATTGTCGTAAAGTCCACGATAAAGGTAAATCACATGAAGTCACGGATGGCGCACTAGCGCTGAACACGATTGAAAACATGCGTTGCCCCATTTCAAGGACGCATGAACAGTTGTGAGCAAACACCACCTTAAGCATTATATTACTTACGTAACGTAAGTCGCGGCGAGGACCACGTACAATACCTCCGCCTACGACGCCCGTCAAGTAAAGGTGCATGTGCGATGTAATGACGCTGCCGAAAAGGGCGAACACGGCGACGCTGCTGCACAGCGCCGGTTCGCAAATTGCATTGCTGAGGCACTACGCCACTTGAATATCTCGATCGTCAGCACCACTGAATTCTTCCGAAATATGGGTTTACACCACCAGAGTTCACCGAGACCAAAAGCCGACATGCCACACTACCATTACTGCACAACTTTTCGCCAACAAATACTGAACCCCCTGCGGAGGCTCCTTACGGATCATACAGCGCGCCACGGCATCACTTGGCGCCACCATCGCGGCTTCTCAAAAGTCTCTAAACGATCCTGTCCCTAGGCACCTAGGATCAGGTCACGTGAGGTATTTTTGTACGACATTTAGACGCACGCTCTTTCGCCGCGTCTCTCAGGCTCAAAAAAGGTAGGCCCTTACTGTGACGTCACAAGTGGTGGAGGAGCTTCTTGATGCCCCGTCCTCTGCACGCCTGGCATACTCCCTGGAGCTTCGTTCAGGACGCTGCTTGTGCCTACTGTCCACCAGCATGTCGCAGGACGAGCAGCTTGGCGCTTCTACCGTAACCATCTCACCGCCGCAAGCCGCACCTTCTCTGATCATCAGTGGCCAGCAGTGTGATCCCCATCTGTTCGCTGGTCTTCGCGGTGAAGATGTTGAGGACTAGCTGGACGATTACGAGCACGTAATCTCTGCTAATCGGTGGGATGATCTGCTCAAGCTCCACCATGTCTCGTTTTATCTGATGGGTCTGGCGAAGACCTGGTTCCTCAACCATAATATTGATTTCTCCGACTGGACCGCCTTCAAGCCCCAGCTTCGACAAGTATTTGGAACGCCGGCGGTTCGCTAAGCTCTTGCGAAGAAAACTCTTGATACTCACAAACAACGCTCCGGTGAGTCCTACACATAGTAAATCGAGAATGTGCTTGCACTCTGTCGCCGTGTCAATGATGCGTTGGCTGATTCGGACAGGGTACGTCATATTCTTTAAGGCATTGGGACTGTGGCCGTCAACGCGCTCGCCGTGAGGAACCCGGCTAGCGTCACTGATATATCGTCTTGACATGCCAGCGCCTCGACGTACGCTTGCAGCCGGACTGCGAACCCCGTCCTACAGCGGACCCTGACCTGCGTGTAATGATTCTGGCGATTATCCGCGAGAAACTTCAATCACTTGGCTTTCCATCACCGTTGGTCCTTCCTCCTCAGCCTTCTAGTGCAGTGTTGCGCGACGTCATCAAGCAGAAGCTCGCGTCCATGACTTGCTCTGCGGATGTTGACCCTCCTGCTCCTCGCCCCCTACCAACATACGCCCAGGTTGCTACCGCGCCTCCAACCGGCGTCTGTTCAACGTTGACTCTACCCACATACACGCAGGTTGGTGTCGCTCCTCCGGCCAATGTCCCCTCAATACCACTTGAGTCTTCATCGCCAAATCTGACCGCACTCTCTCCCAGCGTATCGAGCGGGCCCTACCCGCCTTGGCGACCATCTCGTCCTATATGCTATTACTGGTGTTATCGCCGCCACATATCCCGCTTTTGCCGCAAGCGCCAACAAGATGAGCGTCACGGGTACGACATGAGTGAACGCGGTGCATATCTGGTGGTGCCACTTCTCAAAACCGGCGTTACGCGTCTCCTCCGCGCCGTTCCAGATCTCCATTAAAACTTCTTTCTGGGCGAGTTGGTGCATACTTGACATAAAAATTGTAACAGCGCAAACACATGCTACCACAAAGTACCAAAGCGCTTGGGTTTCGTCATTGGTACTTTGTGGTTGCATGTGTTTGCGCTGTTACAATTTTTATTCCAGATCTACGCCCGCAACAACCGAGACACCGAATGGTTACCGCAGCATCAGACGCCGCTCACCTTCGCCCTTCCGCCGTTCCTCGTCACTGCTCCGGCCTGCCACATTCACCTCTGACCGTCGCCCGGAAAACTAAGTAATGCAGCTTTCGGAAGAAAAACTGCATTTACCGACAGGACTACAATTCCTGCAGCGGGCTCTTGTAATATGATTTCTGTGTTCTTTGAGGGTGTGCAAGTTGAAGCTTTGGTAGACACTGGCGCTACTTTATCTGTTATGCATGCTGATTTGTGTAAGCGTCTCAGGAAAGTTACAGCGCCTTACGATGGACCACTGCTGGTTGCAGCTCAAGGGGACTCCATCCGCCCTTCCACGTTTTGTACTATGTATGTAATGATCGATGACATTATCCACCGCATACTGTTTGCTGTGCTGTCGCTATGCTCCCACCAGCTCATTTTAGAATGGGATTTTCTTGCCTCTGCTTCTGCTGCTATCTGTTGTGGGCTACGTGTCCTACATATGACCTACATGTGTCCTACATATGCAAGCCGCGCGCTCACACCAGCCGAGAAGAACTATACCATCACTGAGCAGGAATGCCTAGTCCTCGTTTCGTCCGTGCAGAAGTTTCGCGCTTATTTCCATGGCCGGCATTTTACCATCGTTACGGACCATCACGCCTTATGTTGGCTCTGCACACTGAATAACTTGTCAGGACGTCTTGGTCGCTGGATTCTTTGTCTGCAAGAATATGACTTTGAGATCATCTACAAGTCTGGTAAGAAGTACCAAGACGCAGACGCTCTTTCTCGCTGCCCGCTTCCTCAGCCACACTCATCAATGACTCCGCCACCACCTCCAGGGACGCAATCCCTGACGTCTCTTCTACGGCGATTTTGTCCTTCGCCACGCTTGACCATCTCACTTCGGACGACCATGAATCACTTTCGTCTCAACAACTCGCCGATTCGTACTGTCCACGTATTATAGACCGCCTTCGTGGAGCTTTGCACCCGCCTACAGCCAGGCTCCGTAGACAGCTAACACAATTCGAGCTACAAAACTTCGTGCTGTACCGCCATATCCATCATCCTGACGGACAATGCTGGGTGTCCGTACTGCCTCGCTGCCTTCGTGCTCGTGTCCTTCAGGCCTCTCGTGACGATTTGACAGCTGGCCACCTTGGCATCCAGAAAACTTACGACCACGTCAGAAGTCGATTCTACTATCCTGGCCTGTCTACCAGTATGGCGAGATACGTCTCTTGCTGTGCCATTTGTCGCGAAAGCGGCCAACAACAGCTCCTCCTGCCGGGCAGCTACTACCGGTCTACTCGTGTAGACTACTCGTCTCCTGCGGAACTGTTCGAGGTTGTTGGCATTGATCTCTATGGGCCACTTCCCATGACTGCAGCTGGTAGTCGGTGGATAGTTACAGCCGTCGACCACCTCACGCGCTATGCCGAAACAGCTTGTGTCAGTTCTGCATCTGCTTTCGAAGTTGCTACCTTCATCCTTCAAGCCATAATCCTTCGTCACGGCGCCCCTCGTGTCCTTCTGAGCGACCGTGGAAAGACATTTCTTTCAGAACTGGTAGGCGCAGTGCTCAGAGCCTCTGGCACAACTGGCACAACTCACAAGACTACTTCAGGTTACCATCCTCAGACCAACGGCGTGACTGAGCGGTTTCATCATACGCTCTCTGAAATGATAGCCGCCTACATTCGACCAGATCACAGAAACTGGGACGCAATTTTGCCATTCGTCACCTTTGCGTATAACACCGCCATTCAACGCACAACCGATTACTCGCCATTCTACGTTCTTTATGGCCGTTCGCCCAGTTCCCTTCTCGACGTTTCTTTCTTTTCCGCCCCTGTCAGTCTATCTCCATCTTCCTGCAAAGAATGTTTCCCGCCTCGACCATTGTTGCTAGCGTGTCCGCTTCAACACCGAAGCCAGACAACAGGATCGCAAGGATCATTATGACGCATCTCATAGCGTTGTTTTCTATCAGCCCGGCGATGAAGTGCTGCTATGGACACCAGTTCGCACTCCTGGGTTGTGCGAGAAGTTTCAGACCCGCTTTATTGGCCCATGCACGGTGCTGGAAATTACTTCTGCCGTTAATTATCGTGTGACACCTGTTGTTCCCTCAACTGACCGCCGTTGCCGCTCTACCGAAGCGGTCCACGTTTCTCGTATGAAGCCCTTCACGCGGCGTTCCCCGTAGGCTGCGGCCAGCATGGCCGTTCTCGCGTGGTGGAAATTAGTGTGGGCATTTATTGTGCACTTCTTCATCATCTATACATTATCATCATCATGTGTGTATACTCCTCTTTATCGTGCGGGTAGTCACATGATCATAGTGGACTGTGCCGAGGGTCTTTCGTCGCGTCTCTCAGGCTCAATAAAGGTCCGCCCTTACTGTGACGTAACAATATATATATTATAATATGAAAACCGTACAAGAGAGCAGCAGGCCGCGTGTATGAACCAGAGCAGCTCCGGCAATCTCAAGCTCGC
Source organism: Dermacentor variabilis (assembly GCF_050947875.1). Lineage (NCBI taxonomy): Eukaryota > Metazoa > Arthropoda > Arachnida > Ixodida > Ixodidae > Dermacentor > Dermacentor variabilis. The sequence goes on along the minus strand of NC_134573.1, from coordinate 11,513,693 downwards.
CCCTTCCCGGACGACTGGCGATGTGGCTGCAGCGCCGGGCATTCCTCTTCACTACAATCGCCCCCCCCCCATAGGAAAATTGAACCATCCTGGCGACTCATGGTGAACATACACTCATGGGGTCGTAGTACGGCTTCAGGCATTGTACATGGGCGGTTTCACAACCACGACAGCGTTGGTCCGTAGGTGGCATGACAGGCTCGACAATATAGTTCACAGGCGATGCCTGCGCTACAACACGGTAGGGTCCTTGATATTTGGAGACAAGCTTGGATGAGAGTCCAGCAGGAACGGCAGGAACCCAAAGCCACACAAGGGAGTACAGAAGAAATTGACAATGCGGGTGATCATCCTTACGTCGAGATTTTTGTTGTCATTGGTCAACGGCTGTAAAGGAACGGGCGAGCTGACGGCATTCCTGTGCTCGGCGGGCAGCTTCAGAGACGGGCGTACATTCGGATGAGTCGGGTCTGTATGGAAGAATGGTGTCGAGGGTAGTCGAAGGTTCGCGGCCATACAAGAGGAAGAATGGGGAGAAGTTTGTGGTCGCCTGTGGTGCAGTGTTGTAGGCGAATGTGATGAACGTGATGACGAAGATGGCGAGTTGGCAGCGGTGACAGCGGCGGAGGAGAAGGCATAGTCCCTGACTGTTGCACATTGCAGATTTGCATCTACTTCAAGGCGTCACTGCGACAGCTTTTTCCGATGGGCAGGTGGGACCACGCAAGAAGACAGCGCAAGTCTACAACAAAGAGCGGCAGCGTACAGGCTTCGTTCATCGAGTCCTGACTGCGCAGGCTGGACGACGGAACACGTGGCCACCCCCTGGCTATAAAGCTACCGCTGTTTCGCGGACGCATCAGTTGGCAGCGGTGACAGCGGCGGAGCAGAAGGCATAATCCCTGGCTGCTGCACATTGCAGATTTGCATCTACTTCAAGGCGTCACTGCCACAGCTTTATCCGACGGGCAGGTGGGACTGCGCAACAAGACAGCGCAAGTCTACAACAAAGAGCGGCAGCGCACAGGCTTCGTTCATCGAGTCCTGACTGCGCAGGCTGGACGACGGAACACGTGGCCACCCCCTGGCTATAAAGCTACCGCTGTTTCGCGGACGCATCAGTTGGCAGCGGTGACAGCGGCGGAGCAGAAGGAGTAATCCCTGGCTGTTGCACATTGCAGGTTAGCGAACTTTTCAGATACTTCTAGAAGCCTAATAAGTATAGTTTTGCTGTCACCGCTGCCACAAAGTGTGAAAGTTTTGTTCGCCGCTGCAATCATTAGAAATGGCTAGGGATCTTTCAAAACAGCTACAAGAATTCAAAGATGAGCTAAGGAATGAATTCAAAAACTTAAAGGAATCTCTTGAAAGAAACATGCGTGCAGAAGAAAGAGGGCTCCGGGCCGATATTTATGACATGAAGCAAAGCATGAATTTCATAAGTAAAAGCCTTGAAGATGCTAACCAGCGACTTGATGCTACCTTGGCCGAGAATAATTCTCTCAAGAAAGAAAATGAAGTGCTCCGGCAGCAACTTCGATCATTGCAGAGGGATCTGGCTGAATGTCAAACCAGTATTGTGAAATCGGGGCAGTACTCGCGCAGCCGAAACCTTGAGATTAAGGCGTTGCGGAAACTCCGACTGAAAGTTTAACCGATATCCTTGCTAAAATAGGTGCGGCCATCAGTAAACCCGTCTCCGCCAGCGATATAGACGTAATTCACAGGGTGGCAACCAAAGACAAAACAATGAAGAACATTGTTGTACAGTTCATAAAGCGCGAAAAGCGAGACAGTCTTAGAGAAGGCAAAGAAAACAAAACTTACGCACAGAAACCTGGGTTTGTCACTGGAAGCTTCCGAAACGGAGGCAAATTTGCTTGTCTTCGTAAATAAACACCTGTGCCAATTTTTGAAGAGATTGCTTGGTATGGCAGTCGCACGCAAGCGCGAACATGGCTGGAAGTTTGTCTGGGTCAAAAGAGGTGGCATTTTTGCCCGTCGTGATGAAGCATCAGCCGTTGTGGCAATAAGACGTGAGAGCGATCTGGACAAGATTACCGCGACAGGATAAGAGTGCCCATGCTTGGCGCGAGCACTACGATTTTCCAGCATGTGCAAACATGGCTACCGATTGTGTGCTACCTCAGGTCATCGCGGTATCACATCTCAGAATCCGGACAAGCTTTTTAAGCTTTTTCATTTAAACATAAGATCCATTCAGTATAAATTTGACGAAATTATCACCCTTTTAGAATCATGCAGTGTTCGATTTGATGCACTCATGTTCACTGAGACTTGGTATGGCGAAAACTCTATTCAATTTATTTTACCGTGTTACAATCATTTCTTTTTAAATCGTAAAAATTGCAGAGGCGTCAGAGTCTCCATTCAGGTTGCTGTACCAGGTTTTGAAATGCTGCACGAAGTTAGCACCGTTACCAGTGATATGAAATAATTTGTATTAAGAAAAATAAGAATGTGTTCGCTGTGCTGTACAGACCGCCAAGCGGCAATCTCGTCACGTTCTTAAACTTCCTTGATTCTTTACTTTCTTGTGCCAATGTGAATGGATGGTTACTAACAATAGGCTGTGATATGAATATTGATGTTCAAAAGGTCTCGAGCCGGGCCAATGACTTTTTGTTTGTGTTGCAGAGTAATGGTTTTCAGAATGTTATAGCAACGCCAACACGCGTTACTCTTTCAACTGCATCTGTGCTAGATTTATTCATTACTAACTTAAATCCTAATAACGTTTTCTCTGGTGTCATAAACAGTGACATCAGTGATCACTTACCTACTTTTTGCAAGCTTCAGCGTAACAGCGCATTGAAACAAAAGGAGTGGCCTGAACACATGTACCGGGAAATATCATCTATCACGTTAGAAAATTTTAGGGATAATATTGCTCAAACAGACTGGAAGGAAACATTTACTTTTGAAAACAGCAAGAAGTGTTATGACTCATTTTTACAAATTTACAAGAAACATTATTTCGAGTCCTTCCCATTACGCACATACCGTAAACAAGAAAGGTTGCGTAAACCATGGATCACACATTAACATATCAAGCTTATTAAGCATAAGAACAATTTTTTTGACAACTTTCTTAAGTCACGTAGCATGGAAAAATTAACAGAATTTAGAATGTTTCGAAATAGGTTGAATAAAGATATAAAAAGATCGAAAAGCGAATATTATAAGCTTGTATTTGACAATTGCTTGCGTGATAGCGGCAAAGTGTGGAGGAAAAATAACGAGGTATTAAACAAGAACACTAAAGATGCCACGTTTGACAACCTTGTTATAAATAACAAGAGGGTTGGTGGAAAGGAACTAGCTAACCTTTTTAACGATTTCTTTGTTGAAATTGGCACTAGTACATACTGTCACGAAGCTGCTAATCATAGTCCGCGATTATTTCGCACAATGTACTTACTGCCAACATCCATCGCTACGCGCCGTGGTTGCTCAGTGGCTATGGTGTTAGGCTGCTGAACACGAGGTCGCGGGATCGAATCCCGACCACAGCGGCCGCATTTTGACGGGGGCGAAATGCGAAAACACCCATGTACTTAGATTTAGGTGCACGTTAAAGAACCTCAGGTGGTCGAAATTTCCGGAGTCCTCCACAACGGCGTGCCTCATAATCAGAAAGTGGTTTTGGCACGTAAAACCCCATAATTTTTAACATACATCACTGAAGTAACAACATTGTATCAGAAACTTAAATATAGCCGTAGCCGTGATGTAGATGATCTAGAAATAAAACCAATCAAATAATTCATAGATTTAATTGCGCCAGCACTTACACACATATATAACGTCTCTCTTTCGACGGGAATTTTTCCAAACACATGCAGGTAGCAAGAGTTTCAGTAATCTACAAGAATGGTGACAAAAATTGTTTAGGTAATTACCGCCCGGTGTCAATCTTGCCTGTATTCTCTAAGGGACTCGAGAAAGTGATTAATTCTCGTATTGAGAAATTTACTAGAAAATATAACCTCTTAACGGAAATTTGGTTTCAGAAAGGGACGCTGCACTGAGACAGCACTTCTAGCTCAGAAGGAAGAAATATTAAACAATTTTGAGAATAAGTTGATGACATAGGGTACTTAGACTTTAGCAAAGCCTTCGATCGAGTCAACCATCCAATATTGTTGGATAAGTTAGAGCATTATGAGTTTCGTGGCACAACACTACAACTTAATAAATCTTACTTGAGTGCGCGCCATCAATACGTCGAACTAAATAAGCATAAATCTCACATACGGTCTATTGAATTTGGAGTTCCACAGGGTAGCATACTGGGAACAATTCTCTTTCTTTTCTATATTAATGATATTGTAAATATATATGAGGATTGTAGATATGTTATTTATGCCGATGATTGCTCGGCACTCGTTAAGGGAAAAACATTGATATTGTAAGACAAAAGGGAAGTGCGTTCTGTCACAACTTGCAGATATGGTGCCAGAACAATAGGCTAGTTCTTAATGAGTCAAAAACTAAGTGTGTGTTGTTTCGCACCCCAGGCACCTTAGAAAATATAGACGACCATATTGCTCTCGGGCCATTCAAAATTAAAATAGAAAAGTTTGTTAAAATTCTAGGTGTCATTTTCGCAGAAAACATGTATTGGAATAAACATGTGAAAATTTTATCACCAAAATTAGGTAGAGCCGCCGGTGTATTAAGCCAGAGCCGTCCCACTTTTCCAGTCAGCACTAAAAAGATGTTATATTTTTCACTCTTTAACTCTGACTTACATTACTGCATGCTAATATGGGGAGACACGACAGCATCAAACTTGCAGAAACTCTTCCTTATTCAGAAAAAAGCACTTAGATCAATAGAAAATTCCTCGTTTTTAGAACACACAGAACCACTCTTTCACAAACAAAATTCTAAAAATCCACAATATATACAAATATAAGTTATTAAGAACCTATACGAACTCCATATTAGGTAGGATGAAATTATTCGGAGAATTATCAAATCTCAGGAAAAGTACAATTTCCTACCCTTTCCGATATCAACCGCCATACTACGTTCCCTTCTCGCGCACCCATTAGGGGAAAGAAAAACTTGACTACACTCTAGCAACTACACTAAATGAGTTAGACCGGGAAAATGTGGACGTTCTGGCCCTAACAAAACCTTATTTGACCTGTTTGTTTGACTGTATTAAAACTGCTTATGCTTCTAATTGTTCATTGAAATATGTATGCTGTGTAATTGTTCTTCTAATTTCCATTTGTGATGGAAGTGTCTTATCGTTTCTTTATTTGCTGATGGTTACATAAGTGAATCCTTATAGCAAATCGTCGTGTCACTGCTGCTGTACGGGTGGCTAGAGCTCAGTCAAGCTGCACAGATGCAGCTTTTTTCTCTGGCCCCCTATTTTCGCAGTAACAATGTACTGTCTGCGGCGAAAATAAAACTTGATTGATTGATTAATAGATTGATTGCAAAATGAGGTCCCAATCAGTGTGAGCAGAGGCGACGTATTTGTAGAGCATGTCGCCAAGGGTGCGGTTAAATCTTTCCGTCAGACCATTAGTTTGAGAATTGTACGCGGTGGTGGTGCGATGAACGATGCGACATTCAACAAGGAGCCCGTTTACGACTTCGAAGAGGAAGACACGTCCTCTATCACTCAAAAGTTTGCGAGGTGCACCGTGGCGAAGAATAAAGTTTTTCAGGAGTAAGGATGCTATATCACGAGTGGTGGCAGCAGGCAGAGGGGCTGTTTCTGCGTATCGCATCAAATGATCGATGGCGACGATTATTTAGCGGTTTCCGGAAGCCATGCTTGGAAGGGGTCCATATAGGTCAATGCCAACGCGATCGAAGGGCCTCGTAGGACACGGAATTGGCTGGAGTGAACGAGAGACATGCTGAGCAGCAACCTTTCGGCGTTGGCACTGAGGGCACGACCGAATGTACTTGCACACAAAGGTGTACATGCCACGCCAATAAAACTTGTAGCGAAGCCGGGTGTACGTCTTGAAGACACCTGCATGTGCACACTGTGGGTCAGTATGGAAGGCAGAACATATTTTACCACGATGTCGAGGTATGACTAGCAACCACTTCAGATACGTAATTCAGATACTTCATGACGTCAGATACGTAATTCCGGCGATAGAGAAATAAGTCCATCCCGAATTTCGAAGTGAGAAGCTGGACACAGTAGCACGACTGGCGGGAATGGCGCAAAGGTCGGAGGTGGTGGCCGCGCGAAAGCCTCGGCATAGCTGAGAGCATCGGGACAAGCAACGGGAGTCGGCATCGGCGGAGTCTCGCGGGAAGAAGGGAGAGCTGCGCAAACTTGCTCGTGGATGACCTGGCGAAGGTTGGCCGGCGAAGGGGGGGGCGTGGCTGAGGACAGAAGCGAAACCTGAAGAGCGACCTCAGCACGGACGAACTCTTTTATCTGGCAAAGCAGGGAGTCCATCCCAGAAGCCGCTTTCACGCTCGCGAGGGTTTCATCGGACGCAGGAGGGCGCCGTGTGAGAAGACGTCTGCAAAGCTCATCGAAACTCTGCCAAAGCTCAATGACCTGAAAAACAATGCCTGGGTTTTTGGAAAGCGGCATATGAAAGGCATCGTCGGAAATGCCCTTCATGATGTGACGTACCTTGTCCGTCTCTGCCATCGTTGGGTGGACACACCGGCAGAGCTCGACAATGTCCTCTATGTAGCTGGTGAACGTTTCACCAGTTTGCTGGGATCGGCTTCGTGGTTTTTGAACCACAGCTTGGTGGCGCCCGATAAATGGAATATTGCGTTGCCGAGCTTGAAGGGATCATCCCATTTGTTGGTGTTGCTGTCGCGTTCATACGGTTCCAGCCAATCTTCGTCTTTCTCGTCGGTGCCGTTAAGGTATCAGGATCCTGCTGACGCTGGGCACCAGCACATACGATGGTTGGAGTAACCGGTGGGGATGTCGGGCCGGGGTCGTCAGGCATGACGGATTGCAGAGTTCGGGTGCATAATTCTCCGTTGGGGGAAAACCGCCGCACCTCCACCAGAATATAATATGAAAACAGTGCAAGAGAGAAGCAGGCAGCGTGTCTCAACCAGAGCAGCTCAGGCAATCTCGAGCTCGCCCCTCCCGGACGACTGGCGATGTGGCTGCAGCACCGGGCATTCCTCTTCACTAATATATATATATATATATATATATATATATATATATATATATATATATATATATATATATATATATATATATATATTGGTTAACAGGACAACAGTACTTCTGGGAAGACAGCAAATACTGTTTCTGCATAGTCGTACATGCAAATAAAGTGTTCTTTATTACTGTCGTTATAAGAAAGAAGAAATAGATGTACTTGGTCGTGAACATATCCAAAAGATATTCGTTCCAAACGTGCTTCATTTGACAATTACGCATTAGTCATCTTATAGCTACATCTGCATCCAGGAAAATAAAGAAATAAAACAATCAAATAAACAAGAAATAAACGGCGCGTCTGAAGTCACGCGTCAATTCGCGCGAGAAGTCTGTTTTACGCGACGGTAACTATTCAGTATGATTTAACATCTCTCTGGTGTACGGCACCCCGATGCGGAGCGGATTTTCAAGTCAGAGAAGCAAGAACAGTTTGCATGCCTGCGACACCCGCCAGCTTTCAAGCACGGCGGAGCGGACTGATCGGCCCCGACTACGCAAAGCGGCGGCAACTCGAGAGCCATCGCGCGGCGCATTCAGGAGTGGTGCCGCTTGGCTACAGCACTTAGTTTGGCCACCCCTCCTATTCCACCACCGTGAACGCATGGAGGCGTGAACGTGGCTAGAACCATGGAGGTATTTTCCTTCCTCCATGGCTAGAACGACTCGGGCAAAATAACGCTTACCTCCGTAACGCTTTTCCACTCCATCAACCACCCGGGTGAATGCGCGACCGGGTCGCAGCATTGGCGTCCTTTGGAATGCGCAACAGCGGTTTCTGAAGTTCAGCGCTATGAGACACGGTACAGGTGAACAGCTGTTCGCAGCTGGTTGTTCAATGCCCTGTGTTGTCTCATCTACCTTCTATGACCGTTTCGTTCAGCGTGCGCAACAACGATCTACAAGATGACCTATCAACAAGTTAATATAGCTACCCTCACTGCATATGCAGTATTCGGAATTCGGCTGCCACAAAGTCATCGTGCTATCCGTGCTCAGCGTCAGCTTCTGGAGAAATGATGTGTGTATATTGCTCGTGATTGCGCATATGCGACGCCTGCTCCTAGCCATATTCTTGCACCAAACGCAACACGCACCAACCCAAAAGCCTGCGTCGGCCCATGAACGAAGCCGCAAAGGATCTGTGTGATGACTGAACGCGGAATGGAAATTGTGTTGTGAAATTCAACCTTAACGATAGCCTGGTGCATCCATCGCGGTGCGTGTGCTGTGTATATGGAGCTTTTCTTCAACTGCGAAGCTTTTCTTTCGAGGAACCCGTATGGGTTTCGTTTGTAGCACTTAGCTACATTTGGGTATCTTCCCTTTATTCTTTCCGCGTTTCGGGTTTCCACAGAATTTACGTCAAACTCTTGCCTTTGCCTCTCAATTGTTGATAAACTCGCCTGCCATTTGCTAGCTGCCGGGTTAGGTCAGATGGTAGAGCAGCTGCCTCAGAAAGGTGGTGGTTCCGGACTAGGACCGCCATTGCTGTTATTCTCGAGGAAGATAATCGTTGCACACGGCCACTCACGAACAAATTGCAACCACCCGCAGCCACACTGAATCAGCCAGCGCACCCGGAAAAAAAGTACTGCGCGTACGGAGCGGTAAAGCAAGCCACATTAAGGCACAAAAAAACTCACGGCATTGTCACATAGAATGCTAATAGAAAATGATGCAATTTCACTTTCGTCTTAAAGTCGTTCAGTTAGTAAAATGGCCGAGCTACAAGCCCGCTGTGTTATGAATACACACATAGAGATCATCATCATCATCATCAGCCTGGTTACGCCCACTGCAGGGCAAAGGCGTCCCCCATACTTCTCCAACTACCCCGGTCATGTACTAATTGTCGCCATTTTGCCGATGCAAACTTCTTAATCTCATCCGCACACCTAACTTTCTGTCGCCCCTTGCAACGCTTCCATTCCCTTGGTATCCAGTCCGTAACCCTTAATGACCATCGGTTATCTTCCCTCCTCATTACATGTCCTGCCCATGCCCCCCCTCCCATTTCATTTTCTTGATTTCAACTAAGATGTCAATAACTCGCGTTTGTTCCCTCACCCAATCTGCTCTTTTCTTATCCCTCAACGTTACACCTATCATTCTTCTTTCCATAGCTCGTTGCGCCGTCCTCAATTTAAGTAGAACCCTTTTCGTAAGCCTCCAGGTTTCTGGCCCATACGTGAGTACTGGTAAGACGCAGCTGTTATACACTTTTCTCTTGAGGGATGATGGCAACCTGCTGTTCATGACCTGAGAATGCCTGCCAAACGCACCCCGGCCTATTCTTATTATTGTTTCAGTCTCTTTATCCGGATCCGCGGTCACTACCTTTCCTAAGTAGATGTATTCCCTTACCACTTTCAGTGCCTTGCTACCTATCGTAAACTGCTGTTCTCTTCCGAGACTGTTATACATTACTTTAATTTTTCTGCAGATTAATTTTTAGACCCACCCTTCTGCTTAATTAATGAGGCATATTCAAGGTTAGATCAGACATAAGCGATATATAACTGTCGCTTGAGTGATGAAGGTGCGATAGAGAAGTTTCTTTTCAGGTAACCAAGTATGCGATGGGCCTTTGAGGTTACGTGGTCGATGTGGTACTTCCATGAAAGGTCATACGTAATATGTACGCCAAAGTGTTTACTGTATATGTAGTTACAGATTCAAGCGCCGTGCTGTGAAGAAGGTAGCTGGGGAAAGGAATGTTATTTCGCGATATTCTCATTGATTTACATTTAAGAATGTTAAATCTCATTTTCCACAGTTCCCACGAAGCAGAAATATTATTTAGGTCAGTTTCAAGGATTATTGTGTCAGCATAATTAGAAATGGTACGGTAGAGAATGCAATCAGCAAAAAGACAGAGCGAAGAAGCGATGCTAGTCGGTAAATCATTCATGTAAATCAGAAATAGTAATGGGCCTAAAACTGAGCCCTGTGGCACTCTGGAGTAAAACAAATGCCTTTAGAGAATTGGTTCCATTCACCGCGATGAATTGAGTGCGGTTAGAAAATTGCTTATCCAGTGTTGTACTAAAGGGTCAATGTTTAGGCTGGTTAGTTTTAGCATAAGGAGATGATGGTTTACACGATCAAAGGCTTTTGCAAAATCCAAGTATGTGCAATCAGTGATGAGACCGGCGTAAAGGAATGCGTGAATGTTCGGTTTATTGCTTGTCAGCCAACATTTACTCCCCACGTACATTAAACATTCTATTGTTAAACCTCCTGTTTTCTTGTTCGTCCTATTTGTTCTCTTGTGCCGTTTGCAGCTAGTAATTTTTTGGACTGCAACAAGTCTCATTAACGGCCCTTATAGTGCACCTTATAAACTCCTTTATTTGGACAATGTTGCAAGAGTGTATACTCTGAAGCAGTAAGTACAGTGCACGCAAGCTTCCAATTAGAAGGTTTATTGTGAAAATGCAGTGGTTTATAAAGGTTACCAGAAAGTAGTACAGCAAGAAAGCCTGATAAAAACCAGTGCTAAAAACAATCAAAAACAGGAAAGAGAGAAAATAAAAATAACTATACAAGTCCAGGGAGAAAAAGCATTGTGATCAACTGTACATGCAACTACCTTCCAAGAAACAAGTTCTTTTTCCCAATGGCATGGAACTTGAAGATTGTGCTAGCAGAAGCAAGCTTTCAGTCTGTCTATTGGAAAAAGAACAGTGTTTCTCGAAATGTGCTGATATGCATAATTGGACATTGTAGCAATTTGTTTTTTCCTACACTTGGAATATTTTGTTTTCTTTTTGTAACATTTTTACTTATGTTTGGTTGCATCAAACACCAATTTTTACCTGGCCTTCTTGCTGTTCACTCATAATGGCACAGCCTCTAGCGCACTTTAACATGGAAGGGACGTGACAGAGGACAGCGCTCTCTGTCCAGTCCTTGTCCTCTTGAAGTGCGCCAAAGGCTTTGCCATTATGAGTAAACCGTACCCAGTGGAACTTCTGCCTCTTTTGCTGGTAAACTACAAGTTGCCTCATTTTCAAAATAAATCTTAGTTGGAATTTAGCTCTCGTCCCTCTGTAGTGTCATCCTGTTGATACTGCTTCATGCTATGCGCCCTTGCTACATTTATACGTGTGTGCGTGTGTGTGTGTATTCATGCGAGTTCTATAGATTTGGACGCGAAATCAGGGCCTTGGGTGGGGGCACTGTTCTTCAGTGCAGCCCCATGAATTCATTAATTACAGCGCAACAGACAATAGACAAGAACAAAGCAAACATACAGAGTGCTTTGATCTTGTCCGTTGTCTATTTTTTCGCTGTATGTTATAATGAATCCATGCCAACGCACCCAGTTTTCATTTATCTAGGGCTCTTGAATCCACTTGTGTCCTGGAATATCTGCACGGCCATGTACCTATCGTCTATTTCTTGGCCCTGTGCTTGCAAGTCACATGTCAATCTCCCGATCTCTCCGACAACCTTAGTGAGCAAATTTCTACTTCAAGTGCTGCTTTGTTTGCTCTCAGTTCAGCTTTTCTGGTTGTACAGTATTTAATTTTATGTAGTATTATACTACTGTTCACTGTTATTGCCACATCAGTGTACTAAAACGTAGGACGCCGCAAGCTCACATGTAGAGACAGCAACGGTCTATGTTCTGTGGCGCACGCGCGCAGGTAGCGTTAGAGTTCGCGGATGGAAACGTGTTTCGTGAGGCCAGCTTTCTTAATTAAAATTATCAAAAGGCCGCGATCCGACATGCATGTGTGCTCTCTCACATCGAACTTGCAAATTTTGATTTTGTAGCAGGGGCGCTCAATTTCTTTAACTTGCTGTCATCTGTATTTTGATTCCCCATGCATTTCATTTGCGCGTAACTATTTTTACTTTTTCTTACACAGGAAAAAGATGTAGCCCAAAAATAGCCACATAGCCAAAAGGAAAATTCAGACGCCAACTCGGACAAAAAGTAGCCCAATCTGGCGACCCTGCTCCTGAGGTGCTTCTGAAGGGAGTGGTAGTCATCATTGCATCTCACATGATAGCTGGCATAGTATCTTGCAAACAGGTTCCAAGCGTTTGAGGCAAGGAATTTCGGTCGCAGACTGTAATCCTACTCTGTCTAGGTGCTTGTTCATTTGCTCTTTCTCATAGAGGTCTTTAGCATGGTAAAGTTGTAAATACCTGTCAGTACCCGACGCCTGCATTCGATGAGTTGTCTTTTTTGTGCGCTGCTGATAATTCGTACCATACGATACCTTGGACACAAGTACAGCATCTGTGATTTTCGTAGTATCCGCTTGTCCAGCCCCCACGATTTTGAGAGTATTCTTTTCACTGGGTGTAGAATTTGTGTCCAGGCATGGCATAATTGTTTCGCTCACACGCTGGCTCTGCCATCTTGGTCTTACACTAGCCAAATATTTGCGGTGTTGACTTGCAGATATATTTGTCCAAGTATGTGAAGCACAATTAATGTACACTCTGGTAGCACTTGGCACTTGGCAGCAGCGGCTGTGCCGACCGCTTCACTAAATCTGCGCATTTTATACACAGGACACCATCGCCTTTCCCGGTGGCTTCGGCCGGGTCTGCACCTTCGGCGGATCACCGCTGCACGTGCCGTATCTCTTCGACTATCGCACGTTTCGCCGCTCATCTATAAACTGCCGTGGCCTCCAGTGTGACGTCAGCGAGCCGTGGACCAGGATTGGCTGCCTGAAAGAGGCGCCGACTACAAAAGGAACTGTGCCTCACCGCTGATCCTCACTTGGCAGCAGCGGCTGTGCCGACCGGTGCACTCATCATCATCAGCCTGGTTACGCCCACTGCAGGGCAAAGGCCTCTCCCATACTTCTCCAACAACCCCGGTCATGTACTAATTGTGGCCATGCCATGCCTGCAAACTTCTTAATCTCATCCGCCCACCTAACTTTCTGCCGCCCCCTGCTACGCTTCCCTTCCCTTGGGATCCAGTCTGTAACCCTTAATGACCATCGGTTATCTTCCCTCCTCATTACATGTCCTGCCCATTTCCATTTCTTTTTCTTGATTTCAACTAAGATGTCATTAACTCGCGTTTGTTCCCTCACCCAATCTGCTCTTTTCTTATCCCTTAACGTTACACCTATCATTCTTCTTTCCATAGCTCGTTGCGTCGTCCTCAATTTGAGTAGGACCCTTTTCGTAAGCCTCTAGGTGTCTGCCCCGTAGGTGAGTACTGGTAAGACACAGCTATTATATACTTTTCTCTTGAGGGATAATGGCAATCTGCTGTTCATGATCTGAGAATGCCTGCCAAACGCACCCCAGCCCACTCTTATTCTTCTGATTATTTCCGTCTCATGATCCGGATCCGCCGTCACTACCTGCCCTAAATAGATGTATTCCCTTACGACTTCTAGTGCCTCGCTGCCTATTGTAAATTGCTGTTCTCTTCCGAGACTGTTAAGCATTACTTTAGTTTTCTGCAGATTAATTTTTAGACCCAATCTTCTGCTTTGCCTCTCCAGGTCAGTGAGCATGCATTGCAATTGGTCCCCTGAGTTACTAAGCAAGGCAATATCATCAGCGAATCGCAAGTTACTAAGCTATTCTCCATTAACTTTTATCCCCAATTCTTCCCAATCCAGGTCTCTGAATACCTCCTGTAAACACGCTGTGAATAGCATTGGAGATATCGTATCTCCCTGCCTGACGCCTTTCTTTATTGGGATTTTGTTGCTTGCTTTATGGAGGACTACGGTGGCTGTGGAGCCGCTATAGATATCTTTCAGTATTTTTACATACGGCTCGTCTACACCCTGATTCCGCATTGCCTCCATGACTGCTGAGGTTTCGACAGAATCAAACGCTTTCTCGTAATCAATGAAAGCTATATATAAGGGTTGGTTATATTCCGCACGTTTCTCTATCACCTGATTGATAGTGTGAATATGATCTATTGTTGAGTAGCCTTTACGGAATCCCGCCTGGTCCTTTGCTTGACAGAAGTCTAAGGTGTTCCTGATTCTATTTGCGATTACCTTAGTAAATAGTTTGTAGGCAACGGACAGTAAACTGATCGGTCTATAATCTTTCAAGTCTTTGGCGTCCCCTTTTTTATGGATTAGGATTATGTTAGCGTTCTTCCAAGATTCCGGTACGCTCGAGGTCATGAGGCATTGCGTATACAGGGTGGCCAGTTTCTCTAGAACAATCTGTCCACCATCCTTCAACAAATCTGTTGTTACCTGATCCTCCCCAGCAGCCTTCCTCCTTTGCATATCTCCCAAGGCTTTCTTTACTTCTTCCGGCCTTACCTTTGGGATTTCGAATTCCTCTAGACTATTTTCTCTTCCATTATCGTCGTGGGTGCCACTGGTACTGTATAAATCTTTATAGAACTCCTCAGCCACTTGAACTATCTCATCCATATTAGTAATGATATTGCCGGCTTTGTCTCTTAACGCATACATCTGATTCCTGCCAATTCCCAGTTTCTTCTTCACTGTTTTTAGGCTTCCTCCGTTCCTGAGGGCATGTTCAATTCTATCCATATTATACTTCCTTATGTCAGCTGTCTTAAGCTTGTTGATTAACTTCGAAAGTTCTGCCAGTTCTATTCTAGCTGTAGAGTTAGATGCTTTCATACATTGGCGTTTCTTGATCAGATCTTTCGTCTCCTGCGATAGTTTGCTGGTATCCGGCCTAACGGAGTTACCACCGACTTCCATTGCACACTCCTTAATGATGCCCACAACATTGTCGTTCATTGCTTCAACACTAAGGTCCTCTTCCGGAGTTAAAGCCGAATACCTGTTCTGTAGCTTGATCTGGAATTCCTCTATTTTCCCTCTTACCGCTAACTCATTAATCGGTGCATTAACCGGTGCACTAAACCTGCACATTTTATACACAGGTATGTGCGATCATTTGTAGCCAATTTTTAAATTTTTCCCCCTGTCACTGCTGCCAAGCTCTTGTACAAGTGTTTGCTGAACTGCTAACTTGAAATGCCTTCTGAAGTGACAGAACTTGAAAAGATTTTAAACAAGAAATGCGATCTGCGCAGTGCACTAGAGAAAGAACTTCGAAAAGAATATAAAGACCTGAAAAAAAATCCGTAGATTTCTTTAGTCAACAGTTTGATGCTATGGCTGAGCGCAGTGCAAAATTAGAAAAGGAAAACTCAGCGCTCAAGAAAGAAAATGCCGCATTATCACAGAAATGCAAAGGACTGAAACAACAACTATCCAACCTTGAATACCGGGCGACAAACCAAGAACAGTACTGGAGGAACCGCTGCATTGAGATTAAAGGTGTTCCGGTAAGCGACGACGAGAACCAGCCTTCAATCTTGAGGAAACTAGGCGACGTCATAAGTGAACCGATTTCTGATTCCGATGTAGACATATGCCATCGTGTGCCAAGGAAAGACAAAGGATTTCCTAACATTGTTGAGCAGTTCCGCTCTCGTGCGGAACGGGAAGCGGTGATTGAAAAGGCCAGGAAGAATCGAATTTTAACCTCTGATTTCGGTTACCAGAGTGCTGATGGTTCCAGTTCTCCCCCGGTATTTATTAATGAACACCTTTGCCCCGCCTTGAAGAAACTTCTTGGACAAGTTGTTGAGCGAAAGAAGGAAAAATCATGGAATTACGCGTGGACAAAGGGCGGCAAAATTTTCGCGCGCATAACAGACACTTCGAATGTACTGCGCATATCTTACGTTGCGGACATCGATAAGATGAAATGAGGATGAAATGAAGATGAAATGAGAAATGAGGATTTTTCCAACGGCCATTCACATCGATGGCTAGCAAATTGCTGAACCCTGCGGATGTGACTAAAATTTATCGTAAGAAGCCGTGCACATCTTTCTTCCTGTTAAACACTCAGTCAGCGCGCAGTAAGTCTGATGAGCTGTGTGCCTTGCTTTCATGTTTTGGCTTTCCATTTGACGTTATTATGCTTTGTGACACATGGTACCGACACAAACACGATGTAATACAGATCCCGGGTTACACAAGACACTACTTAAATCGCTCAGTCAAGAACGGTGGAGGAGTACCTTTCATGGCTAGAAAAAGTTTTAAGCGTGATAAAATCGACGACTTTACGGCGGTCACACCAGACTTTGAAATTTTGACTCATACATAACAAAAGCATATTTTCTGTTTTATATCGCCCTCCAGGCGGGAACATGGCAAAGTTCTTTACATATATGGAAAACTTTTTATCCTGGATAAGTGAAAACAGTTATGAACTTGTCCTGGGCGTTGATATAAATATTAACATGTACGAAACACAGCTACGTACTGATTTCACTCTACTATTAGAAGCTAATGCGTGTTTTAACACAATTACTGCTCCAACTCGCATTAGCAATGACTGAAAGTTTGCTTGATGTTTTTATTACAAACATTGAATCTCAAACTATTAACTCCGGAGTAATAATCAGCGCTCATATTAGTGATCATTTGCCAGTATTTCTTCTCTTGGAATCGTATGTCTTGGCTAAAGAACCGAAGCAGTGTCCCCCATTGACTATTCAAGATATTAATCGGTCTACACTTGAGGAGTTCCGCACAAAAATATCAAAAATTAAGTGGCTCGAGGCGTACAATCAGTCTAACGTGGATGCCGCGTACGAGTCATTTCTGAGTCTTTTCAAAAAGGCTTACTCGGAATATTTTCATCCTAAAACACTGAAGCCTAGAAAAGCTAGAAAACCTTGGATAACCAATGCACTTCTGAAACTAATTAAACAAAAAGATGCTCTATTCAAACGTTTTTTGGACACAAGAGACACATGCCATCTATCCGAATTTAAGAAATTTCGAAATAAGTTAACTGCTACTCTCAGACAAGCCAAGAAAGATTACCTTCATAGGTTGTTTAATCCTGAAGCTATAAAGCGAACGGATATCACGTGGAGAAACCTTAGCACAGTGCTTAACATTGGACGTCAGCATTCAGAGGGCGCACGAGATTGATAATTAACGGGGAACGTTCATCAGGCACGCATTTAGGAAACGCTTTTAATTATTATCTTGTGTCCCTTGTACATAGTTTGCACGATCCACGCTCCGCAGAGTACCTCAATTCCAAAAATTGTGTTAGTGCTTTTTTTACTTCCAACTGGCGCCGAAGAAATTTATCTCACGTTCTCCGCTCCGCGAAATAGTAAAAGCTGCGATATTAGTGACCTGCAACTACGCCCCGTAAAACACGTTTTAGATCTGATATGCCCAGTTCTTGAGCATGTGCATAACTTGTGCTTTGTAAACGGTATATTTCCCAAGCGCATGCAGCTCGCAAAGCCTACAGTGCTCTTCAAAGGCGGTGATAAAAACAACGTAACTACAGACCAATATCCATTTTGCCTGTATTTTCAAAATGCCTAGAAAAATTAACACTGAGAATGACCGCTTTCTGCGAAAAACACAATATTATTACTGACTGTCAGTTCGGTTGCCGAAAGGGTCGCTCGACAGAGTTAGCTCTAGTAACACAAAAGGAACTAATACTACAACCATTTGAGCAAAATTTAGTGACACTAGGCGTTTTCATTGATATTTCAAAGGCCTTTGACACGATTAACCACACCACTCTGCTAACAAAACTTGAAATTTACAGTTTCAGGGGCCCATTCCTTGGCTTAATCAAAAGCAATCTGCAGTTCAGGTGTCAGAGGATTTCAATAAATAACTGTATTTCCGATAACTTACCCACTCATTCTGGTTTACCTCAAGGAAGCATTCTTGGACCTTCGTTATTTAATATTTACGCAAACGACATAATGAATATTGACACCACTGCCCGATTCATCATATACGCTCATGACACTAGTCTGTTCTTTACATCTGGTTGTGCAAGGGACCTGAAATGGGTTCCTCGATTATCAACTTTGTGCCATCCATTAAATGCCTCGGGGTCGTATTTCAAGAAAACTTACTTTGGAATCTTTATACAGACTCAGTTGCTAACAAAATCGCTTATGTTGTAGGAATACTAACGAAACTTCGATTTTTTTCTTCCCTTGATCGTCAAAAAACTGCTTTATAACTCTGTTCCTGTCCCATCTGAATTACTTTCATTTAGTCTGGGGAAACACCACGATGTCTAACATCACAAAACTTCTTCTATTGCACAAGAAAGCAGTGCGCGCTATCGCCAGTTCTTCATGTGACGCTCATACGCAGCCTCTTTTCAACGCCCTTAATTTACAACCAGTCACTGTAGCAAGTATGTGACGCCCCCTCGGACATAATCTTGGTTCGCACGCCAAGCTCGGTGGCCTGATAAAGCTCGGCAGGCAACATTGGTCACCGCACCACAATAAACACCGACGAGCACGGCTGCTCGCCGGTCAGTCATCGTTCAGCACCACCACGTTGCGGTGCGTTCGTCTATCGGAGGGTGCCACAAGCCCTCCCTTGTTCACGACCCGGAGTGGATCGTGACACTGGCGACGAAGCTGGCGACGAGCACCCACGGAGCGTTCCACGCCGCCGCGAGCGCCGAAACACCGCCCCCCGTTGCTGTCGCCATGCCGCTGTACGGAAGGCTCGAGCCATTCGAGGGAGATGGGTCCGCCTGGCAAATTTACGAGGAGCAAGTCCACGTGTTCTTCCGGGCAAACGACACACCTGAGGCCCAACAGCGGGACATTTTCCTGGCCAGCTGCGGGACCCGCGTCTTCAGTCTCTTGCTCGACCTTCTCAAGTCAGCCACGCCGCACGTTAAGACGCTGGGTGAGCTGCTTGCCATACTGCGCTCGCATTTTAACCCAGCAGCGTCCACACTAATGGAGCGTTTCCGCTTCAACAACCGGAGCCGCCGGGAAGGAGAGACCCTCGGGCAGTTCGTTGCTGCGCTACGAGGGTTAGCGAGTGCCTGCGCCTTCGGGGACCAACTGGACTCGCTGCTCCGGGACCGTTTCGTCTGCGGAATCAACAACCCCGCCATGCAGATGCGACTCCTGGAGCTTCCCGACCCGTCGCTGGACGACGCCGTGAAGGCAGTGCTGGCAATGGAAGCTGCCGCCAAGGACGCCGGCGAGATTGCCCGTGCGACTGGCTCACCGTCGGCGGAAGCGGCGGTCAACAAGTTCGCGACAAAGGGCAGTACCTGCGGTCGCTGTGGTGGTGCCCACTCCCCTGCACAGTGCCAGTTCTCTCAAGCACAATGCTTTACGTGCGGGAAAACTGGGCACCTGGCACGTGTATGCGGAAGGGGGAGGACGAACAGCAAGCAGCAGCCTGATTCAAGCCCAGGTACCAGACAAGCCCACGGCCAGGGTAGCCGTCGCAAGCGTATGCGGCGGAGGCGTGTGGCAGCAGGCTCAAGTTCTACCGCGGCCAGGCTCCACGTCGTGGCCGAGGACCCGCCGATTTTCGACATGTGGCACACAGGCTTTGTTCCGTCGTCTGTGCCGCCATACATGCTGACCGTCGAAATCTGCGGGCACCCCATTTCCATGGAGCTGGACACAGGGGCCAGCGTGTCTGTAATGGCCGGGAAGCTCTTCAAGCGTGCTTTCCCCGGCGTGTCCGTCGAGGCTTCGGGCGTGATGCTGCGCAGCTCCTCCGGGCAACTCTCCCAGGTCCAAGGTCAGGCGCAGGTCAGCGTTCGCTTTGGCGACAGGGAGGCAACCCTTCCTCTTTACTTAACGAAGGGGTCGTCGCCGACGCTGCTGGGCCGAAACGATTCATGCACTGGGCATTCGTCTGCCAGAGTACCCGGAAGCCAGCCTGCATGTGATGCAGAGCTGCCAAATCTGCCAGGAGCATCAGCGAGCCTCGCGTAATGTGGAAAGCACCCCCTGGCCGTTCCCACATGTCGATTTTGGGGGCTCTGGCGGTGGTGGCGGAGCAGCCTCCCTGAGCTTGAAGGACTTGCAGAGCCAGCTCGAGGAACAGCGGGAGCTGGCATCGGCACGGCTGCTGGGGGAGTTGGAGCAGCTTCAGCATGACCACAAGGAGGCCCTGAGGACGGTGGAGCGGCTGCGGCTAGAGCTGCGGTCGCTGCCCGAGAGCCTGGTGGTGAGCACGGCCGAGTACAAGTGCCTGCAGAGCCAGTTCTCCGTGCTGTACAACGAGAGCATGCAACTCAAGACTCAGCTGGACGAGTGTCGCTCCTTGCTGTCGACAGCCAAAAACTCACACCTTCGCCACATTGAGCAGATGGAAAGCGAGGAGCTGGTTGTCCAGAAGAAGCTTCGCTCGGAGGTTATCCGCCTCGAGGACAACATCGCGCAGATTCGTCGAGAGTACAAGAATCTACGCATTGAGTTTGAGGTGTTCAGCGAGCAGGCTCAGCCAATCAACTGGGAGATGCGGCACATTATAACGAGCTTGCAGAGCCGCAACAGGCAGCTCAAGAGCGAGGTCTCCCTCAGCAAGCGCAAGCTGCGCGAGGCCCAATCAGAGACGCTGAAGCAGAAGCTGGCTGCTGACCAAGGGTGCCGTCCCGGGCTTTTGCCCGAGTCGGGAGCTCCAGTTCTCGCCAGGAACTTCCGTCCTGGCCCACCCCGGTCTGCCGGACAGGTGGTGCCCCCTGCCAGCGCCTCATCGCTGCTCGTGCGCATGCCAGACGGGGACATGTGGCACAGAAACGCCGACCATGTCAGGCCTCGCCTCGGGACCTGGCCAGCACCCTCGACTGCCACTGAGTTCCAGCCCGCAGGAGGACTAGCGGCAGCACCAGTCGCTTCCAGCGGAGTACCACCCACCTCGGAGGCGGCAACCGTAGCCAGTAGTGCGGCACCCGTTGGACCGGTGTCGAGCCCAGCACCACTCGCAAGGCCGACTACTACGAACCCTCCGGATGGAGCAAGGCTGGCCCAGGCAGCACCCGGCGTTGCCACACCTGACCCGTCAACACCGGTGCCCAGGCGGAGTACTCGACGGCGGAGGCCACCAGACCGTTACTCGCCTGAGTAGCAGGCACCGTCGACCCGGCTAGGGTAGAGGCAGAGCCTCATAGTGTGAACATGGACGTTTGTTTTTCATTTAACAAACAAACTGGGGATAAGGGGTTGTAGCAAGTATGTGACGCCCCCTCGGACATAATCTTGGTTCGCACGCCAAGCTCGGTGGCCTGCTAAAGCTCGGCAGGTAACATTGGTCACCGCACCACAATAAACACCGACGAGCACGGCTGCTCGCCGGTCAGTCATCGTTCAGCACCACCACGCTGCGGAGCGTCCGTCTATCGGAGGGTGCCACAAGCCCTCCCTTGTTCACGACCCGTGGTGAATCGTGACAGTCTCCTCCATATATCGTAGTATTTTACTCAGCATTTCACTACTGCGAAAAAACAGCACGGAATTTTTTGAGCATTTATCTCTATTGACAATGAATTCTAACATTTACAACACACTTCACAGAGAAACGTGGTACGTTCCTAAAGTGCGCACTAACTACGGTCAACAAATGTTACGCCACGCACTGCCATCTTTGTTAAACTCATTAGAAACTCAATAGACACCTATCTCTCCTTTTAATGGGCTCATTGTGAATTCCTTCTTTTTTTTTTGCCCTGGTATACACTGACGCCATGAATGCTTAAGCAATTTTCTCTGCTTGTAAATAACTTATTTATAGATGTGCATTTCAAGGCTGTATTATTTGTATCATTTTATACTATTCGCTTTCTCTAATATAATTTCTTGCAACATTCTATTGTTGATATTTTTTACCCGTATGCATTTCTGTTGTACAACGTTCAGTGATGTTCACTTGTTTTTCTCGTTTATCCATTATTGTATGTTTGTGTTCTCTTTATTGTGCACAGTGCAATTTCTGTAGGGGGTACAGACCCCGTCAAGCCGAATTAATTTGGCTTTTTGTCTGTACTCCTGTCATATCTGTACATTGGTGCAAATCTGCACTGGTTGTAAATTGGTGCACATAAACTTGAATTGAATTGGTGTACGTGATTCTGGTCTTATTACTGATGTCGATGTAAGCCGACTTATCAGAAACTTGCCAGACTGGCAAAGAAAGTCTGCCATGTTGTTGAGAGCTTGTTGCATCATTCTTGATTTCTGTATAAGATAGCTTTCCACCCGCCGTGGTTGCTCAGTGGCTATGGTGTTGGGCTGCTGAGCACGAGGTCGCGGGATCGAATCCCGGCCACGGCGGCCGCATTTCGATGGGGGCGAAATGCGAAAACACCCGTGTGCTTAGATTTAGGTGCACGTTAAAGAACACCAGGTGGTCAAAATTTCCGGAGTCCTCCAGTACGGCGTGCCTCATAATCAGAAAGCGGTTTTGGCACGTAAAACCCCAAATATTATTATTAAGATAGCTTTCCCATAGACTGTAGTACTTCTTGTTGTATGCCTGTGCTGTTGGTGTGGGTGGGCGAAATTTACCTCCAACCCTCACCGGAAATTTTCTTTCTTTCAAAGAGTTACGGTTTAACTTACATGCTCTACGACCAATTTTTTTGCTCATCGTTCCTCCTATTAGAATATCATGAGGTACTGTATTAAAAGCCTCTTCACTCTTTCGTAAGTGGTATTACACAATGCCCTCTAATAAAGGTACTGCTGCTTATGGGCTACTCATACCTAGTATGAGCATTAATGTCTTTTGACATTTATACATCTGTAGAACCAGCTACCTGACTGTTTACTATACCTGACCATGCTTATTTATGCAGTGCTGTTGAACAATGGATATTGATGCAATGAATGTTTACACATTCAAAACATCGGGAAAAATGCTTGTTATACAACTGCGCCCTTTGCTTTCGATTGGTGTTAGTACTGTTTGTTAGATTTTGCATATGCATGCCCCTAATGCAATAGTCCTGCAAAGTTTAAGGGTTCAAAAGTGATAAGGAACTAAATCGAAGTGCAAGATTTTTTTTATGTACGACTCCCATCGAAATGCGACTGCCACGGCTAGGAATTCAACCCTTCACCTTGTGTTAGCAGCAGAGTGCTATACCAAGTCACAGGCGAAAAAATTGAAAAATTTGTCTACAGGCGTTTTTTTTTCTTGCCTGTATGTAGGTAAAACTTGCCATCAGTGCGTCATTGCAAAAAAAGGAAAGAGCAGTTTGTGGTCCTTTATTGAATAAACTGCACAGTGTGTATAGTTGAAATGCAGAAATTTCTTTTAAAATCTCAGGATTATGTGTTCTTGCAAGTGGCATGGGATCCCAAACTTATGAGAAACTGATTAGAAACACGTATAGCCTGGATGTTTCTGCACACTTGATTAGCTGTGGGCGTGCAAGAACCATCTATACTTAAAAGACTCACAGAAAGGGCTGAAAATAGCCAACTTCACTGCACAGTTTCGATTTACTTTAACGTGTCGTCTGCCACCGTTTCGTCTACACAAGAACAGGCTGTTCGCCTGCTTTTCGCATTTTTGCACGAGTTTTACATGACAGTGCAGGAGGCTGCGTCGTCACTGTGCCACTATAGCGAGCCAATAATTTACTAACTTCAGAGTTAACTACTGTTCAAAGCAAATGTTAATGCAGGTGCCGTAGTGATACAAAGTCCGTATCATATTCAAGGTTTACTGGTTCCTGTGCATTAAAAATGAAATGTCAAATTTAATCCTTTGTGGGTCAATGACGTAAATAAACGGCGCCGCGAACAAGCCCAAAATGGTCGATGTCGTATGTTTATGGTGCCGTCGGTACGTTTAAAAATCGCACTTATTTCCTAACTTGTTCTTTTCTGGCGTGTGCTGCCACTATGTCGGAATACAGGGAATTTTTTTTTCTCGTGCCTCCCTCTTTCGGTTTTCGTTGCACGGTTTGTTTTAGAGCTAGCCAGCTTGCTGCGGCGCGTCTATATACTACTGCTCGCGCGTTGGCGTGTGCGCGGGCAGGCAGCGGTTTGGGTTTTGTTCCATGGGCGGTTTCGGCTTCTTGCGATCGCAAAACTGATGCTTATCTCGTTACTAATCGCTCAAAGGGCGACCACCTGTGTCTCGCTCGTTTAGTGCTCACAGCAGTGCGCATAGGAAGGATGCCGCCGTGCATGCATTTCCTTTTTGGAGACACGCGAAGACGCCTCTGGTTGGTGATAAGATGACGATCAGCAGAAGTCGCACGTTTTGCTTTGGACGGGCCACACAGTTTTCTCGGGTGTGCTCACCTACGCAGTTCGGTTACACTATGGACGTAAATATTAGTACAAGAGCAGGAACATTTCAGTTGCGAATTTTCTAAGCCTTGAAGTATGTGTATGTGTATCACAATGCATCAAATTTTTGATTCTTATGTTTGAATCGCACCGCTGGTACGAGTTGTTGTGGTCGTACCCGCTGGTACGATTTGTTGGGAACTCTGCGCTGACGCCCGTGGTTGTACCTGGGTCGCAAGCCCCAAGGGTAGCGTTGGCCTGGCGGCCTGGGGTACAACTGGAAGCATCCGAAGGTCCCGGCAAAGCATGAGTCGACTGGTAACAACAAAACAACTTGTTTATTTTAACATCGCAAAGAGTTGGCGGTCAGGTTGACCGAAGTAGAGAGACGGGAGAGCACTTTACTCAACAGAAGAAATCGGAGCCCTCCTTTTGGCGTCCGGGGGCAGCTGTTTTTATACTCTCGCAGTTGAGGGCAAGAAGGAACCCCTCAATAGACGAGCACGTGATTGTACAATGGGCTAAGGTGACGCACACTGTCGTAGCGCCGCCGGTCGGGCACAAAGACTGGGAGGAGAAGGTAACTTCGGCTCTCGTAGCGCCTCTGGTCGGGCACAATGACTGGAAGGAGAAGGTAACCTCGGCTCTCGTAGCGCCTCTGGTCGGGCACAATGACTGGGAGGAGAAGGTGACCCCCTGCTGTCGCATCGCCGCCGGTCGGGCACAATGGCACATACACTCACACACGCACATGAAGACACGTGGCATCGGAACATGCCTGGAAACGCCTGGAAACGCCTGGAAACGCCTGGAAACGCCTGGCGGGGAGCGTAGCGGCGACGCCGAACGGGCCAAAATGTCTGCCGCTTTGTTGCAATCGCGCCGGCTAAACCGCGCGTCGTAGGCGAAACGTAACAGACCGCCCCGCCGGGGAAAGGAGATCCCGATGGACAGGGGACTGCATCCGCTGTCCGGAGGGATGTCGCTCGATGATGCTCATAACCGAAGTCGGGCGTCCCTCGACGTTTCTTGAGCGCAGCGCACAGAGAAGGCCTCGTTCTCTCGTTCAGGTTCGCACAGGACACTGCAAAGTGACTTCGGGAGAGTTCACATTCTTGTTCTCGTTCCCGGCAAGCGTTAGAACTACGCTGAAACTCAACCGCTCAGTCAGCAAGCACGGCACAACCCTCACTAAGCCCTGCCAGGCTCTTTCCCCTTTTTATACCACTGCCTAGTTCCTTACAGTAGTCTAGCATCACTCAGAACGCGTCCACAAATTGGAAAATTGCACTAGAAAGCATATCATCACTTTGAAACACTAAACAAAAGCAATATGTTAAACAATCCTGCCTCAGGAAGAAAAACATCGGTAACAAACAATTTTGAGGCTGATTCCTACGTTAGGGGCTTCGACTTAAGCCATCGGCGTTACCGTTGAGACTCCCCTTTTTGTAACGCACCTCAAAGGAATATTGTTGCAAAGCGAGGCTCCAGCGCAGGAGGCGGCCATTTTTGGGAGAGATGGTCTGCAGCCATTGGAGAGGGCAGTGATCCGTCTCAATGATAAACCTCGAGCCGGCTAGATAGCATGACAATTTCTGAACGGCCCACACGAGACATGCACACTCTTTCTCGGTGGCGCTATACGCCTGCTCACGACTGGTCAGCTTACGACTAGCATACAGGACGGGGTGTTCTACTTCTCCCTTTTCCCGTTGGCACAGTACAACGCCCATGCCTCGCTCACTAGCATCGCACTGAACAACGAACCCTTTTGTATAGTCTGGCGATCGTAGCACAGGCTGGCTTGTTAGGGCACTCTTTAGGGCGCTAAAAGCTCTTTCCTTTGTCTCGTCCCAGACGACTGTTTGAGGCTCTGACTTTCTTAGAGCATCCGTCAGGGGAGCCGCGATATCAGAGTACCTGGGGATGTACCTCTGATAGTAGCCGGCGACACCTAAGAACGACCGAATATCGGTCTTTGTGCGCGGTTGCGGAAAGTCTCGCACAGCGGCCACTTTTATTTCAGAGGGGCGGCGACGACCCTGACCAATCACGTGACCGAGGTAGACAACCTCGGCCTGTGCTAACTGGCACTTAGGAGCCTTTACTGTCAAGCCCGCTTCGCGCAGGCGGGTTAGCACTGCCCGCAAGTGTGCCATATGCTCAGACCAGGATGCGGAGAATATCGCTACGTCGTCTAGATACGGTAAAGCGAATTCTTGCTGTCCCCGCAACACTTTATCCATGAGGCTTGAAAAACAGTATGGCGCGTTCTTCAAACCAAAACTCAATACTTTAGGACGGAATGTTCCCATTGGTGAAATGAACGCCGCATACCTACTAGCCTCTTCTGTAAGTGGAACCTGCCAATAACCCCTGACAAGATCTAGGGTGGAAATAAACTGAGCGCTACTAACTTTCTCAAGGCGCTCCTCGATGTTAGGGATCGGATAAATTTGATCCTTAGTGATGGAATTAAGCCTGCGGTAGTCGACGCAAGGACGAGGTTCCTTGCCCGGTACCTCAACTAAAATCAAAGGGGAGGTATAATCACTCTCACCTGCCTCAATAACACCGAGCTGTAGCATTTTCTTTACCTCAGCCTCCATAATATCGCTCTGGCGGGGTGACACCCGGTACGCCTTGGATCGTACTGGCTCTGGGGAGGTAAGTTCTATATCATGAGTAAGTACGGAAGTCCTAGCAGGCCTCTCAGAGAACAGACCTTGAAACTCTTGTAATAGCTGGTGTAGTTCGGTTTTCTGCTCAGGCGACAGCGGTGCTTTACTGATAAGGTCACTAATGACCTGACCGGTGTCTTCCCTGTTCGTCACTGAGCCTAGTCCCGGAAGCTCGACCGGAAGCTCTTCAGGAACGTTTACCATCATGCACACCACTGCTTCCCTTTGTCTATAAGGTTTGAGCAGATTACAGTGGTAAACTTGCTGTGCTTTCCGCTTTCCTGGCAGACTTACCACGTAGTTAACGTCCGACAGTTTCTGAACAATTCGTGCTGGGCCCTCCCACTGCACGTCTAGTTTGTTGTTTAGCGATGTGCGCAATATCATGACCTCATCGCCCACCTCAAAACGACGGGCCCTGGCGGTCCGATCATAATAAACCTTGGCCCTCTGCTGGGCCTTTGTCATTGCTTCACCTGACAACTCCTGTGCCCTTCTTAAGCGTTCGAGGAGCTTAAGCACGTACTCCACCACGACTGGGTCGTCGCCCCTGCCTTCCCATGATTCTCGAAGCATGCGAAGCGGAGACCGAAGCGAGCGACCGTACACCAGCTCAGCTGGCGAAAACGCCGTAGCTGCATGCGGCGCGGTTCTTAATGCAAACATCACCCCAGGCAGACACAGCTCCCAGTCAGTTTGATGTTCAAAACACAAGGCTCTCAACACGCGCTTCATGACGGAGTGGAGCTTCTCAACGGAATTCGACTGTGGGTGGTACACTGAGCTGTGTAGCAGCTTTACCCCACACCTTTCGAGAAAAGTTGTCGTCAAAGCGCTAGTAAACACTGTGCCCTGATCTGATTGGATTTCTGCAGGAAAACCAACTCGCGCAAATATGGACAGTAGTGCATTGACTATCTCAACTGAGCTGAGTTCTTTAAGCGGCACTGCTTCAGGGAACTTTGTCGCTGGGCAGATCACAGTCAAAATGTGTCTGTACCCCGTGGCTGTTACCGGCAGAGGTCCCACTGTATCAATAACGAGCCGTCTAAAAGGCTCCGTAATGATAGGTACCAATTTCAACGGCGCCCTCGATTTGTCCCCTGGTTTGCCCACCCGCTGACAGGTGTCACATGACCTCACGAAGTGGTCTGCGTCCCGAAAACACCCTGGCCAATAGTACTCTTGCAAGAGACGGTCCTTAGTTTTCTTAACTCCTAGGTGTCCGGACCACGAACCCCCATGCGTCAAGCGCAACAGATCCTGACGATAGCATTGAGGCACGATCAGCTGATCGAACTCCACTCCTCTGCGGTCTAGATACTTCCGGTACAGGACTCCACCTCTTTCCACAAAACGCGCATTTTTCCTGGCGATACCTTCCTTGACATTGCAGCGTATGTTTTCTAGGCTACCATCCTTCTTTTGCTCGGCTATCAAAGCCGACCGGCTGACTTTTAGCAACCTATCAAGTCCGTCTGACGTAGGCGCGATGAGCAAATCAGTAGATAGCTCTTCTAACTTTCCCGCATCGGGATTTTCGGCTCCGGTATCTGGTGCCTTTAACGTTACAGACTCAAGTTTATTCAGTTCGGGCGTGCTCTGAATATCAGCTTGCTGCGCCTCTGACCCTTTTTCATTGTTCGATAACGTCGGCCCCGCAACTACCGCCTTTGCAGCGAGCTCCCGAACCTTCGACCTGGTTAAGGCCTGAACACTAGCTTCACCAAACAAAAGCCCCTTCTCGCGCAGGAGGTGATCGGACCTGTTTGAAAATAGGTACGGGTACTGGGGGGGCAGCATAGATGACACTGCCGCCTCCGTCTCAAGCGCTCCGAAAGGTCCTTCAATAAGCACCTTTGCTACTGGCAGACACACGCTATGAGCTTCCACGGCTTGCTTGATCCATGCGCACTCGCCCGTGAACATATGGGGTTCTACGTAAGAGGGGTGAACTACATCCATCGTAGCTGCGGAATCGCGAAGCACACGGCACTCTTTCCCGTTCACGAGGAGGTCTCGCATGTAAGGCTCGAGAAGCTTCATGTTCTCGTCGGTGCTGCCTATTGAAAAAAACACAACTTTTGGTGTTGTTTCCGGACACTGCGCCGAAAAGTGACCCGGCTTCTGGCACGTATAACAAACGCGCGCTCGCCTCATCTCGAACCGCTTTCTGCGTTCGGCTTCGGCTGCCGCCGTCTCCTTAGGTTCGGTCGCACTGCTTTCACTCGCATCCGCACTACGTGTGTTCCCCTTTGCTCTCATGGGTGTGAACTTCGGCCTCTCAAACTTCGAGCCAAATTCACCCTTTTGACCGTCCTTAGCTCCGCGAGCCCGACGCGTCACAAACTCCTCGGCTAGCTCAGCGGCTTTAGCCACCGTACAAACGTCTGGCCTATCCAAGACCCAGTACCGCACGTTCTCCGGTAACCGACTATAAAACTGTTCTAGCCCGAAACACTGCAGAACTTTCTCGTGGTCACCAAACGCTTTCTCTTCTTTGAGCCACTCCTGCATGTTTGACATAAGCCTGTACGCAAACTCTGTGTATGACTCACTTCTGCCTTTCTCATTTTCCCGAAACTTCCGACGGAACGCCTCCGCTGACAGCCTGTACTTTTTTAGCAGACTCGATTTCACTTTGTCTAAATCCTCTGCCTCCTCTCTATCCAAGCGAGCGACTACGTCGGCCGCCTCGCCGGGTAACAAAGTGAGCAAGCGCTGTGGCCACGTTTCCCGAGAGAACCCCTGCTTCTCGCACGTTCGCTCAAAGTTAACCAGGAACAAACCAATGTCCTCTCCAAGCTTAAACGGCCGCATCAGGTCAGTCATTTTGAACAATACGCGTTCTCCTGCACCGTGTGCCTGACTTCCATTACGAGCGCGTTCTATCTCTATCTCGAGACGCTTCATTTCCAAAGCGTGTTGACGGTCGCGCTCTTCTTTTTCTTTCTCTTTTTGTTCTTTAAGTTCGCGCTCCT
The DNA here is from genome assembly GCF_050947875.1 of Dermacentor variabilis. NCBI lineage: Eukaryota > Metazoa > Arthropoda > Arachnida > Ixodida > Ixodidae > Dermacentor > Dermacentor variabilis. The sequence continues at coordinate 11,483,741 of NC_134573.1, read as the reverse complement.
GTCTTTTTGCAGTCTCCCTTTCCTCAATGGTCTCAAGGCATTCCGACAGCTCGTCATCCTCAGCTTCTAACTCAAGAATAGCCCTTAGCAGTTCTGGTTTTCTGAGTTTGTCCGAGACATTCAGACCCAACTCTCTTGCAAGCTCCAGCAATTTCGGTTTGCGCAACGACTTCAAATCCATGGCTGCTCTGAATGCTGCTTTCTCTACTGCTTACTATTGTCTTGCCGCAAACTAACCCTGCAGCAACGACAACCACAATTACCAGCTCTGTTTCTGACACTAACAAAAGCCTGGCAAAGCTCAGAAGAAGAAAGTCCCGCACTCACCAAACCTCGCAGCCAAGAGTCCAGCGCAGTCGTTCCGCTGCAGGCAACCAGTCATCACACAGGGCTCGTTGCACTGCTCCCGGATCGTCGTTGAGCTGCTCAGCATACAGTCAACTGCATCTCTTCGCTGCTGGCCTCCGTTGTCGCGATCTCACCGCTGGCAGACAGTTGTTTGGATCGCACCGCTGGCGCGAGTTGTTGTGGTCGCACCGCTGGTGCGATCGGTTGGGAACTCGGCGCTGACGCCCGTGGTTGTACCTGGGTCGCAAGCCCAAGGGTAGCGTTGGCCTGGCGGCCTGGGGTACAACTGGAAGCATCCGAAGGTCTCGGCAAAGCATGAGTCGACTGGTAACAACAAAACAACTTGTTTATTTTAACATCGCAAAGAGTTGGCGGTCAGGTTGACCGAAGTAGAGAGACGGGAGAGCACTTTACTCAACAGAAGAAATCGGAGCCCTCCTTTTGGCGTCCGGGGGCAGCTGTTTTTATACTCTCGCAGTTGAGGGCAAGAAGGAACCCCTCAATAGACGAGCACGTGATTGTACAATGGGCTAAGGTGACGCACACTGTCGTAGCGCCGCCGGTCGGGCACAAAGACTGGGAGGAGAAGGTAACTTCGGCTCTCGTAGCGCCTCTGGTCGGGCACAATGACTGGAAGGAGAAGGTAACCTCGGCTCTCGTAGCGCCTCTGGTCGGGCACAATGACTGGGAGGAGAAGGTGACCCCCTGCTGTCGCATCGCCGCCGGTCGGGCACAATGGCACATACACTCACACACGCACATGAAGACACGTGGCATCGGAACATGCCTGGAAACGCCTGGAAACGCCTGGAAACGCCTGGCGGGGAGCGTAGCGGCGACGCCGAACGGGCCAAAATGTCTGCCGCTTTGTTGCAATCGCGCCGGCTAAACCGCGCGTCGTAGGCGAAACGTAACACTTATAAGTTTATTTTCTTTTCTTCATTGTTTATTTATGAATAAACAGTACATATATACCAACACAAGATATTTTTTTTCTCACTTTACGGTTACCCTAGAAAAATTAGTAATTTTTTTTCGAAATAGTTCCCTCAGAAGAATTAGAATCTGCAATAAAAAAATGGACCTTGTGCAGTCGCATATGGTAAAAAAAATCGATCTTCAAAGGGTTATAAGTGAGGCGAGATAGCCTTTCAAGATGCATCGGGAAAGTCACACTTGAAAACCAACAAGAAAATACAACTGAACAGTACCGCGTTCAGTACAACATTAAAACTTCAGATACTTTGCTGTCTTGTCATTTGCCCTTGTCGAGGTTGAAATTATTTAAGGTGCTCTGTATGTGGGGCCATTTTTGTATGCTACTCAACAAAAAATTGTGATGACCCCAAAAAGCCATGTCGTCTCGTGGGGATCGAACGCCCAACTCGCAAAGGCGCACGAAGCAAACGTGAAAATGCACTTCATTCAGTGCGTAGCATGCCGACGAACGCATAGAAATGGGTGAATGGAATCTGCAGTACAAGTTTTTTATTCTCCCTTCGCGTACGTACCGAATTCAGCAATCCACGTCTCCGCACATTGCACTTGTTGAGCAAGACGCCATTTTTCCAAAACAAACCGGTGAAATAGCTTTCCGCGCGATTTCGCGCGATCGCTATGACCAACCGGTTGGTCGCAGCAGAAAATCAAGGGGGGGGGGGGGGGGGGCGGGGGGGTCAGCACTGCGACTCATCGCATCATGTGAAACAGGCTTAATGCGTTCAAAACGCGTGCACCCAAAACCGTGTGGTTCAGGTATTAATACTGGCGGCTTGGAGTGCTACACTCAATTCGGCCGCTGGGCCCTATGGGAGTGTCCGCTCTTGTTGAATTTCTTTCTCTATGCTTCGGCCTTCTGGCTTTTAATGGCTTCGTGACTGTGCAAAGTGATCATATTATTACGCGAAGGACGAGTCAGGAAGACGAGCAACTATTTACAGGTGATATTTACAACAGCGGTTGCAGTGCTGACCGGTTAGGTTCACAGCGCGAGCCCAGTTCGTTCTTCCGCCTCTTTTCTTGAGTGATGTCGCCCACGCGCCTCGTTCAAACAATCAAATATCACAAGCGTGTAGCATAATCCCCCGGCGGCAGAAGCGACGTCCCAGAGCGTCTAAATGTCATCCCTGGGAGGGTGATACCATAGAGAAAGAAGTTCAACAAGAGGGGGCACTCTTCAAAAACTGGCAACAGGAAGCACCTCACGCCTAGTTTCAACTCCATCCATTAGTTGACGCGAGCATCAGAAAAAAAAGAATGTGAAAAAAACTTCCAGACAACGTTTTATTTTTTTTATTCGTTCCCACTAAAAGTGAAAAGGTTTTGCGTGTAAATAAACTCATACTTTGCGACTTATTTTTATTGCGTTGCCTAGCAGCAAGCTAGCGGCACGCGACACGCGCCTGCATACGTCATGCGCCAGACAAGCCGCAGGAGTGAGCGTGGCGGCTGCCCATGTGAAGCTCGCGCTCTCGGCGACCCGTCTCTTTTGGACGTAGCCCGTTTTTTGGGCTCCCGGCGTTCTTTTGTGTTCCGTTTGCATTTCGACACGCCACAGCTGCACTACTGGACTACAGCAAGGTGAGGAATTTCGTTTGACAGTCTGCGACGCACTTCAAGCACATTTAGGCTTACTGCACAAAACTGAACCCATATAGTGACGCAGTTATCGAAAAACAGCTCCGCCGTCCAAGCCTAGTTAATTTGAGTTAATTATTCGTACTGGGAGATGTTTGCAACGCTTTCTATGAGCCCAAGCCTAATTAAAACTTATTTCGGTAGTTTTAGGGCACGCTCGCCGCACCTGGCATTGTGACGAAAAGCACCTTGGCCGTGTGACGCAGTTTCGCGTGTACTGAAGCTTACCGGGACAAGACGCTTTCTCTGACCCCAGACATTATTGTAACTAATTTCGCTACTTTTTGGGATACTTTTCAAGCACAGTGGCCGCGCTCGGCGTAGTGGCGCAGTTAGCGAAAAGCAGCTCGGCTGTGTGCCGCAGTTACTTTCGCGTGTACTGAATCTTAGTGATAGAAGTTTGTGACGCATTCTCTCACCCGAAAAAGTATTGTAATTCATTTGGTAACCTTTTCGGATATTTTGAGGCATGCTCGCCGCGCCTGCGGTTGTGAAGCTGTTAGCAAAAAATCAAGCCGGCCATAGTGAGTTAGTTTTGCGTGTACTGAATTTTAGTGGGACAAGTTTGTGAAGCATTTATAGCCCTGCAACAACATATACCTTATTTCGGTACTCACGCTCTTGTCGAAAACGCGACGAGCGATTGCCGAGAGTGATAACACGGAAGTGTTGCTTGCGCCGGCAGGACGCGCAAAAGATAACACGGAGGAGCTCAAGAACTTGAGATTCATATATTCTGAGCGACTGAAAAAAACAGGCTTTGCGCCCACGAATCTGTCTTGAGTGCGACTAGAAGGCAGTCTGCGAGCGTGTAACATAGCCTGACTGAGCCTGTGTTGTAGCCACCTCTGTGTACTTGGCGTACCATCGCGTCGACTGAGGCCAAGTTGTTTTGGAAACGCGCAGTCGCCCGTGTATTTGTGCTCTTAAGGTGCAGGAAATAATGCCCGGGAAGGGAGGGATGCTTGAAAATCGGATGTTTTCTTCACATTTTATGGCATTTTTTGGGAGGAGTCTTTGATGCGAAAAGTATGTAAAAGTGAATTTATCTGTAATGTCGCTCATTCACCATTTACGCACGTTTCGCCTCTACACGCAATACTCCTGTTAGGTCAATATACCAAATATGATACATGCTTGTAATTTACTTTCTTTCAGCTGATGGCATCCGGTGCAGCTTCATGCGGCAACGACTGCTGCTTACCTGGTGCCACAACTTTGGAGGAATGCAGAAGAAGCCCGGAACGCGCATTTATATAGAGCAAACTAAACATTTCATCACTTAAGAAAACGTCTTTCGTTTTCTTTATGAAATTGCACCCGACAGATTCGGCGCAGTCTTGTAAAGGTCGTTCGCAATCATTTTTACTAAGTAATGAAACGATTCCACGCCAAGGCCACGCGGGGTTCAGCAGAAGCGAAAAAAAAAATGTCGCGCCGAACAGCGTAGCCGGCGCGGCGTGTACCAACTGGTATTCAAACGCGCGCGCCCAAAACCGAAACCTAAAGGAGTCAATATCATCCGCTTGGTGTGCTACAGTCAATTCGGCCGCTGGGCTCTATGGGAGTGTCCGCTCTTGTTGGAATTTCCTTCTCTATCGTGATACTGCTTCAGCCGTGTAACATGCACGATATCGCTGGACTGGGAAGCAGATGGGGCGTCAGGGGCGATGTCGTAGGTGACGGGAGTCATGGCACAAATCACTCGGTATGGGCCTGTGTAGCGATACAGCAGTTTTTCTGATAGGCCGACCTGACGCGACGGAGACCACAGAAACACCAAAGAACCAGGTAGTAAGTGCACGTCTCGGTGTCGCCGGTCATGCAAACGCCTTTGACACTCTCGAGATTTCTGAAGGCGGTCACGGGCACAGCGAGCGATGGCGTCAAGTGCGTATTCACTGGTTGGTGCCGCGTGAACAGGGAGTCTTGTGTCGAGGGCACGGTGGAAGATAGGCTAGGTGAGAGAACGAAGCACTGTCAGCGCTCTGTGGAAAGGCGCGGGCGGCGTTCTGGTAACTCGGTGCGACGAGAGAGGGCGCGAGACTAGTGCCCACGAGACTGTAGCCTATTGCATGGCGAGCTAGAGCTCGCCATGCAATAGGCTACATAAGCATGCAAGGCGGCAGAAGAAAGGAAAAGTGGGCAGAGATTGAGGAGCAGTTACATAGAGAACAAATAGGGGTGTATGCGGTTACAGAAACGCACCTTAGAGACTCAGAAGAGCCGCCAGTTATTGAGAATTATGTATGGGAAGGGGGGTGCAACAAAACTAAGTCTGAAAGAAAGGGAGGGCGAGTCGGAATGCTCATCCATCAGGGAGCCAAATGGAAAAGAGTAAATTCACAATGTCAAGACCATCTTTGGTTATCAGGTACAATTAGTGGGAAAGAAACTTGGCTGGGAGTTACGTATTTGTGGACCGGAAAAAATTGCACAGAGAAGAATAAAGAGTTAGTGGAATGCATAAGCGCTGATATTAAGGGTTTCGGGAATGGTGCTGAGATTGTCCTCTTAGGTGACATGAATGCCCACATACAGGATTTAGATGGCTATACCGACAATAACGGGAAGTCAATGCTAGACCTTTGCGCGCAGCATAACCTCGTGATAGTGAATACAGGGCCTAAGTGTGAAGGACAGATCACGTGGGAAGTGGGACACTGACAATCGACCATTGATTACTGTCTGATGACAGAAGGAATTCATGATAAGTTGAGAGAAATGGTCATCGATGAGGAAGGGTTTAGCAGCATAGGGAGTGACCATACACGCATCATTTTGAAAAGGGGATAGGTAGTTCGGAAAGAGAGCAAGGAAAGCACAATGGCCAGTCCAAATTTGAACGCTGAACGAATAGCAAATATAGTCACTAGAGTTGAATAACTTGGCAAGTGGACAAGTAAGGAGTGGGAATATGGTGAGCTTCTAAGTGTAATAACGACAGAAATAAGGAAAGGGAAACAACATATTCGTTGGAAACGAAAAAGAAACCGAAAAGCTGGTGGAACAAGGAGATACGAGAAGCGATCGCCGAACGACAGAAAGCATCTCGAGAGCACAGGCAGGCAAAGAAAGCGCAGGTGCCACAGGATGAAGTAACCAGTAAATCGGAAATATACCGGGAGAAAAAGTCTATGGTTCAAATACTGGTGCAAGCAAAATTAAAAGGTGAAAGTGAACGTTGGTTGTCAGAAATACGTGAGAAAAAGAAGGCCGCACCTGGAATATTTTGGAATCGCATAAAATTATTAGGCAGGAAGTCAACAACAATACAACAACATATCCTAGACGAAGATGAAAACAGACTGGAAGGAGAAGCGGCAATAAATTACATCCAAAAAGTAACAGCCGAATCTTTCAAAGGCAAGGACGACGTTGTATTTGAAGAAAAAAAGAGCATGAAAGAGACCCAAGTGGAAACGGAGCTAGTGCTGACAAATTTAGACTGGAAGAAAGCGGTAGAGAAAATTCCCAAGCGCACAGCCACAGGGCTAGACGAGGTTCCCGTTGGGCTGATAAATGAACTGGGACCAAAAAGTAAGGAAGCTCTGGTGAAAGCAGTGGAAAAAACCTTAAAAGATAGACGAATACCAGACAGTTGGCGACAAAGTAGAATGAATTTATAAAGGTAAGGGGGAGAAAGACAGAATTCACTCGTATAGACCGTTGACCATTACATCGGTAATATACAGGCTAGCAATGCAGGCAATCAAATTAAAGCTTCAAGCATGGGCAGAGAATAATGACATTTTGGGAGAGCTTCAGAATGACTTTAGAATAGGTAGGCGTTTGGATGATAACTTGTTCGTTCTTACTACTGTATTGAAATATCAAAAGCAGATAGCAGACCGTTGTATGTGGCCTTTTTGGACATTACAGGAGCATACGACAACGTAGACCGCAACATTTCGTGGGATATTCTGGAAGGGGAAGGCTTAGGTAACGATTGTCTACAGCTTTTGAGAGAGATTTACCTAGAAAATACCGTTTGCGTTGAATGGGAAGGGATGAGGAGCGCGGAGAAAGTTCATATCAACAAGGGACTGAGGCAGGGGTGCCCTTTATCTCCGCTGCTGTTTATGATGTACATGGTGAGGATGGAGAGGACGCTAGAAGGAAGTATTATCGGGTTTAATCTCTCATACAAACAGCCAGGTACAGTAATAGAGCAGCAACTCCCAGGTTTATTTTATGTGGACGACATTGTGTTGCTCGCTAACAAGCAAAGTGATTTGCAACATCTGGCAAATATCTGTGGACAGGAAGGCAACAATCTAGGTTTGAAATTTAGTGTTAGAAAATCAGGTGTTATGGTATTCAATGAAAACATTGAACAGACAGTGGAGATACGGGGCCAAGAAATACCCCGGGTAACAGAATATAAATACCTTGGTATATGGATAAACGAAGGCAACGGATATATGGAAACACAGGAAAAAACCATAACAGTCATGGGGAAGAGAAATGCAGCCATAATGAAGCACAAAGCGCTACGGGGATACAATAGGTACGAGGTCCTCCGAGGTATGTGGAAAGGGGTAATGGTTCCAGGACTTACTTTTGGAAATGCGGTTGTTTGATTTAAATCAGAGGTACAATCAGGACTCGACGGGACCCAAAGGTCAGTGGGTCGCCTCGCATTGGGCGCTCACGGGAACACTATAAATGAAGCTGTGCAGGGGGATATGGGCTGGACTAGTTTTGAAGTGAGGGAAGCTCGCAGTAAAATTGAGTATGAAGAACGGCTGAGGAATATGGAAGAAAGTAAATGGGCTGGGAGAGTGTTCAGGTATCTGTACAGGCAAAACATTGATTCACAGTAGAGGAAAAGAACTAGGAAGCTTACCAGCAAGTATGCGGCCTGTGGGGTGGGCAACACTGCAACAAAGAAGGTCAAGCGGAAAGTCAGAGAGCCTGAATTAATCTCATGGATGGCGGCAATGGAAAAGAAAGCTGCCATGAGTAACTACTTAAGAGGAAAAAACGAAATCAGGAAAGAAACCATTTATGATAACTCTAAGGAAAGCTCATTACTTTTCGAAGCGAGATCGGAATGCCTTAGAACACGCACCTATAAAGCGAGATAAGAAGGAAGAAGAAGCATGTGCTTGCTGCGGTAAAGCTAGGGAAACGACGCAGCATATTTTATTAGAATGTGAAGGCGTCTACCAAGCGGTCGATTTAGGCACCACTGGCCTCCTTGAAGCCCTTGGGTTCCGCGGGAGCAGTGGTAAAGCAAACAGATCCGCAATAGACATTAGTAAGAGGCGATTGGAGGATTGGTGGAAGAAAAGTAGGGAAACGACAAAAGACGGAGACGTACAAAAGCACAGTTCGCAATAGGGAATCAGAAAATTTGGACGTGGTAGTTCATAGTGTGTTTTTTCATTGTTTAACCTAGGTAGGCAGCATAGTAGCGAGACCTTGGTGGCGCAACCCACCGCCCCGTTCCAAAGGGGACGCTCAAAACATCCATCCTTCCATCCATCCCATCCATCCATTCATCCATCTCCATCCATCCATCCATCCATCCATCCATCCATCCATCCATCCATCCATCCATCCAACCATCCGCTTTGCTTCCCGCTGGTGCCCGCACGCCTGCCAGGGGGATAGACAAAATTCCAATCAAGTTAATGAACTTGGGCCAAGAAGCAAGGAAACGCTGATAAAAGCATTGGAGGCAGTCATAACAAATAAGCAAATTGCGCACAGCTGGAAACAGAGTAAAATGAATTTGATTTATAAAGGGAAAGGTGATAAGAACATAAAATCCTTCCGACCAATTACGATAACATCAGTTATATATAGGCTGGCGATGCAGGCGGTGAAATTAAAAATGCAGTCATGGGTAGAAAGTAATAGAATACTCGGAGAACTTCAGAACGGGTTCAGAAGTGGTAGGCGCTTAGATGATAGCCTGTTCGTGCTTAACCAGTGCATAGAAATAGCTAAGCCCGAAAATAGACCTCTGTATTTAGCCTTCCTGGACATAACTGGTGCATACGACAATGTGAACAGGGAACTCCTGTGGAACATATTAAACGTGAAGGTATCGGTCATGAGGTAATTGATTTTCTATAGAAAATATATCGAGAAAATAAGGTTGAAATAACATGGGAAGGAATTAAGAGTACGACAACTGTCGAGGTACACAAAGGATTACGGCAAGGTTGTCCTCTATCACCGCTGCTGTTCATGCTTTACATGATAAGTATGGAAAGAAGGTTACAACGAAGCAATCTAGGGTATAATCTGTTGTACAGATTAGGCGGAAAGGTTGTTGAGCAACGACTACCGGGTTTAATGTATGCGGACAATATTGTACTGTTAGCAGATAGCCAGGAAGATTTGCAAACTCTGGGTAATTACTGTGGAGAGAGGAGACAGTTTAGGTTTCAGTTTTAGTGCAGCTAAGTCCGGTGGGATGTTTTTCAACGATACAACTGATCAGGAGCTTACAATACAAGGGCGTGAAATACCCCGAGTGGCCGAATACAAATATATCAGGGTATGGATAAACAAAGGGCAGATGTACATGGAAAAGCACGAACAGTCTCTCATAGCAAAAGGGCGAAGAGATGCCGGGATAATGAGAGAGAGGGAGAGAGAGTAAAACATCTTTATTAATAATATCTGAATGGCGAGAGCAGTGTGGGAGGAACCCTCAGTCCAGGGTCCCTAAGATGATTCCGGCGATGTTTCGAGCCCGTTGTATCACTGCTCGGAGGACCTCGGGAGATCCGTCACGGAGGGCATCGTCCCACAGCTCTTTATTGCGTAGGGGGTAAAGGAGAGTTGGCAAGGGAGGAAAGGGGTTTGCAGTGCACTCAATCGTGACGTGGAAGATTGTGGGCGAGCTGCCACAGCCAGGGCAACGATCTGCATAACAGTGTGGGTAGAATTTATTGAGAGAGACAAGATTAGGAAAAGTTGCGGTTTGTAACTGGCGTAATGCCACCGTGCCTCTCTGGCGACTGAGCAATTGAAGTCGCAGGCTTTATTCAACATGGCGTCGACGTTCAATATGGCTAATCTCGATTACTTTTCGCGGACTTCTTTCACCGCCTTCTCTCCAGTGTCATCTCTTACACTACTCGCTCCTGCTAGACACAACACAAACACGCAACGACCTTAATGAAGTATCAATTACGCGCTAGTTGACACGCTGTCGATATATATTTCCGCTGAGCACCAGGATTGTACCGTGGTCCTGTCTATGGTGACATTGTCCGTCTACAGCCTCGCTCAACAACACCGCTCGTTACTCGCCACGTTCTTTTTTTGTGTGACAAGTGCATAGTGTATTTCTTCTGAATGTGCTTTCCGGCTTTAGGGGTGACCTTGCACGCCCGCTTATTCTGTTACGTTGACGGCAACCGTTGTCGTCAGGATGCCGCCTCATTCTGAGCTTCGCCGTCACCAGAGAGCACAGAAAGCTGTCTTCAAAAACAAACCACCGGGATTCGAGCCCATCGCCCAAATGCACCATTTTTCACTTGGGAGATGGGCACGCTAACCATTACGCTACCACCTGCCTCCGCCAATTTCTGTTGATATGCCTTCCCACTTCACGTTTTTGCCGCAGACGCAGGCAGAACGGATGCGGAAACGAAAAAAAGTCAAGATTGCTTCAGCCGCCAGCTGACACATGACCTTAACTTTGGCAGGTTATTCTCATTGGAGTGCATGTAGGCTTGCGGCTGCGTGCAGATTGTGGGTCGCCTTAGCTTTATTGTAAATTTGCTTTCACCGACTCTTTTCAGCTAGAACTGAAATGCCGGACAAAAATGGGACTTACCGTTCAATATTTTTTTCTTGTTTTCTAGGTTTAAACTAAAAACGCTCATTCACACAAATAGTGATTTTTTTTTAAAGAAATGGCATAAGGATACTATATATCGAGGTCATGTCGTTTTGTCAATACAGGCCGGCACCACGTATCGACGAAAGGGTATCACAGTGCCGATGTACGCGGCAGGGTACTAAATGAAGAAAACAGGAAACGAGTGTTCTTCAGTTCTCGCAACATATTGTACACAGAAAACAGGGCACCCACCCCCGTGAAATTTTTGACAACAGCGACACACAGTGGCGGACTGATATACATCCTAAAAGGGCTTCAATTTATTTTTTAATCGCAGAACCGCAAGCACAGGTTGCTTCGCGTGTATACCGCAGCCACGTACTGTGGCCGCGCTCCTTTTCCTCTAACAATGTGGCCCTCGGCGGCTTCAAGCGCTCCTGTAGGTGGCGGATTGGACTATCACTCCAGAAGTTTAAATACATAACCTCTTTGCATAGAATCGACTGCATGGTTGTTAACATATTGTTGGCTTGGATATGTTTGGCACGAGGCCCAAGACCATGTCTTCTAACGCGTTCTTATGTTTGCGTTCGCGTCTCTGTCTCTGTCTCTGACAGCGCGCGTCCCTTATCTCCATAAGGGACGCGCGCTGTAACTTGCTGCAATGGTGCTTGCGTTTAGCGTATGTAAGGCGAAAAACGCGGTTCTAAAATGTCTGTTCACTAACTTGCGCAGTAAACCCATGTTTATAGTATTCGCGCAGTATAGTAGTAGTATAGTAAGAGTCAAGAGTATGGCATCCGCAACCGCAAGCGTCACGTTATGGTCGTAACTTGTCGGGACAGCGTAGTTGTAATCCACAGACCTTGCCACTAAGGAATACGTGGCTAGGCATGGCTGATGAATAAGTAATTGCGAAGATTGGTTTTTAGTAAAGGTTTGTTGCCAAGAACGGCGGGAGCTTATACTGCCGCGAAGGACGGATGCTGGGCAGTGACTCCAATCATTTACTCGGCACATCACACATCTACACTGGAATTCAACTGGTTTCCCCAACTCTTGCTTATATTCTCTCGCCCCTAAGCTGCGACTTCGCCTGCCACCCGGGCCCCAGCTTTTCCTCTTTGTCCCCCGCTTCTTTCCGAATCTGCTGAGACTTGCTTCCACTGATGCTTGCTCCTCCTTTTTCTCAAGAAATGAAGGCATTAATTCATGCATTCCTCAGTTACTGCAGAAAATAGCGTGTCTTTATCTCCATAACCACCCGGTCCCTCACCTGGACTCTCCCCTCGCAAAACGAATTTGCTGTGTTACAAATGGCTGGGCGTCACATATACAATTTTCTAGGAATGGCCAGTAGCACGGCGGGCAATTTTCGGTGGGTGACGAGACAGTATATAGAAAACCTTCTCTGCCATATCCCCACTCAGAGCTCTGCTTCGTGAGCTACTATTAGCCGCTACGACGAAGTTTGAAATGAAAGAAACCTAGCTGGGTTGGTCGCGGGCAGCTCTTTTTGGACTCGTGATGTGTCGATTAAAAATATATATACTTATCTAAGCCTAAATGACAGCGATATAGGCGAAGTGAGTTACGGTAGCTCGTTGGCATGGACTAAGGACGCTCTTCACGCAGCTCTTTCATCTTATGCGTGTTTGCGAACGGGAATGAAAGACAGGAGGGTAACACACCTTCCTGAAATGAAACATTCGGAATAACCTTTTGTTTGGCGGTTGGTCATATGTCGGGGGTCCCAGATACGAACCACCTGCAAGTCTGTATCACCTTGCAAAGAGGAACTCAGATGAAACGTTGTCAAACGGATAGGCTTCTAATTATCATAAGTATATATTTATTGAAATTTCTTACCATGAGGTGAAAGCCGACTAATAAGCATATAAATTTTCTGCACTTGGAATATGCTAGTATATATTCTCTCTGCGGCAAAACCCCCTACTAGTGTCACTAGAGTCTGTTTTGGTAAACACATTCAGAATGTCTAACTCAAGAACTTTTCTAGATCTTTTTGTCTAAAAGTGCATAAAATGCCAAACGACGTGTTAAAGTGCGGTTACCGTCGGCCGTCAGCGTTAGCGAATAAAAAACGCCACAGGCAAATCGAACTTGTTGGAAGCAACATAAGTTAATTGGCTTTAATATTACATAATTTCACACCAGAACTTCAACAATCAAGCGCGTGTTATTGTTTTCCATACGGGGCGCGCACACGACGCCTGGAAACCATTCTATGCTCGCGCCGCAGGTATATGACAGCAGCAGAAGCGAAACGCCGGCGTTGCACAGCGGTGTGACAGAGACACCGCGCTGCCATCACTTCGGCGGCACAATCCAAATTTGTCGGACATCTCATTCTGTGCTGGAAACACTGGGAGGCAGGAAGTTTTAAAAAACGGCCACTGCCGCCCGCAATGTCTCGGTCGTGGGTTCGTTATCTAGTTGTGCGTCATTCTAAGCCGTTCTGTACATCTATACTGGATATTAACTGGAGTCATTTAGCTGTGCTGATGCTGTTTGCCGTGTGTTTTGCATCAGTGCTTCGTGACATCGGCTGTATTGCCTGTTTTCGCCGACGGCTTACTACCACAATGGCGGGATCTGCGTTCGCCGCCTTCGTGTCTCGGTGCGTCTTTTTACGTCGCACGTTCGGATAACACTTTTTCTGGTAGGTGAAATACATTGCACTTCGTTTTTCGTCAACAATGTAAATATTTTTTGGTGTTACCTGCGACAATTCTTGATATATGGGCTCTTCTGCCCTGCGAGTTTTCGTCATTACTTTTATACGAGGGTTCTGCTTGTGTTCAGCCGTTCAGAACTACCGCGCTCCACGACTTCCGCAACACCAGTCAGAACTTTGCCCTGCTTTGTTAGTCTTTGTGGTTGACGTAGCACGAACCAACCGAAAGGAGTGCATTCGAAGACGACGCGCTAGCTGTAATGCTGAACCAGGCTGAACTCACCCTATTTTGTGCCCTTTTGTTCTTGCATGTAATAATAATAATACTTGGGGTTTTACGTGCCAAAACCACTTTCTGATTATGAGGCACGCCGTAGTGGAGGACTCCGGAAATTTTGACCACCTGGGGTTCTTTAACGTGCACCTAAATCTAAGCACACGGGTGTTTTCGCATTTCGTCCCCATCGAAATGCGGCCGCCGTGGCCGGGATTCGATCCCGCGACCTCGTGCTCAGCAGCCTAACACCATAGCCACTGAGCAACCACGGCGGGTGTTCTTGCATGTGCGCGCGTGTGTCAGTGACTATGCAGTTTGTAGCGTTCCCACTTTATAGCAAAACAAAAATATAACTGCAATGTTTACTTCATCTATACAATTCCAAATTAAATCGTCTGCTCATGTACAAATTTCACTTGTGTTTTGTTCCAAATAAGCAGCAAAACCTTTAACCTAGTAGGCGCTTCATCTGGTAGTGAAATCACGACAGCTTGGCATTTATTGATGAATGACTGTGACTGAGTCACCTTATTTGTAATTGCGAATCTGCCTTTCAACTGACTTGATGCTATCTTATTTTGTCCCTTTCACTCTATAGACGGCTGGACATCATTCTTGTACCTTGGCGCTAGCGGGATGACGGGACCTCGTCGTGATCAGTGTAAGCCAATGTACTGTACCCTCTCTGGTCGTCCCAGTGATTTTTATATGGGTTAAGGCCAGGGAGCGCTTCGTGGTAAAATACCTAGTTGGTGTCTCACAAACGGGCATTTTTTTTGCACTGGTCCATTATAAGCTGCCACTATTTTAACCAATTTCTCAGTGCCAGTGTACATACACAGTTCTACTACTAATTAGTTTCCCTAAGCCTTACAAAACTTACCTGTAGACAGTTATTGCTATGTAAGAACTCGCAAATTAACTCTGCTGTGTGATAGAAGTATTCCATACATGAGTAAAAATTTTTTACAACAGTGTACATTACACCTTGCTTCCCTAATGCACAAATGTATTCAAGCCAGTATTTGATTAGTTTGGTACTCTAAATGTTTTCTGTGTGATTTAGTTTCTTTGCAGGAATTTACTGTACAGCATCAGCAGTCTAATTTAAGATTTATGTGTGCTGTAAAAGGTGTGCTTTGCCGCAAGAATTGATAAAACATGGGCCGAGGCGTCCATACAAGGACAAACTTCAATTTCGCTCTACCACCATCAGCACTTGGCTGGCGCTTGCAAAATGAATCACATCAGGTAGCCTGTGCCAGACTGTTTTTTAACCTTATTGTGAGGAGATCACAAAGTGATGTGTGGAGGCGCCTGTGTCTGAGATATAGATTGCGCTGCAACATGTGCGTGTAGAACAGGCATAATGCTGAGGGTTCCAGCAGTTTGCAGAGGTGCTTTTAAAATTTTGTCATAACTGCAATTTTACCTGTGCTGTTTCTTATCACCGATTTCAATAATATCATTGGAGGTGTTATCAGAATTTAGCAATCTATTTGCCCTGGCCCATTAGCCTGCCACATTTGCCTTTTCACTAGGTGGGCATTTATTCAGCGTGGACCATTACTTGAATGCACCTTATTGTGTGCAGTGGCTTCTCAATTGCAAGTAAACATAGATGCTCAGAATTACCTGAGGCTATAGATGCACTGATGAATTCGCCACCTATGCGAATCACTTTGCACTTTCTTGCCAAACAGCACGTTAACACTTCCAAGACAGTGGGCAATGTTATCGTTTGATCACATCATGAGATACCTTCAATTTTGTATGACGCATCATCCAAGGTGTTGCATCATTTGTGGTAGGTATTGCCCTAAGCCAATTAGGGTCACATGACAATATATCAACAAAAGTGATTGATCCAGCTAGGAGTGTTGCTTTGGAACACTACTTTATCACCAGACCTCCTTTGCATGCTGCCTGCTTACTCTACTGTGTCATGTTTAAGTTTGAAAGAAAGGCAACAGCTACGCAGCACAAAATGCCAAACTTGCTTTTAGTTCAACAATATAAAACGCTATTTAACTTTTTAATTAAGTTAGTACATCATTTATCTGCAGAGTGAATTACTGTTTTAAATGGATTATATTTTGCAGGAAGCTTCTCAGACTTGTTTGACAGGTTGATAAGTGGCTTTTTAGCCACAAAACACCATATAATAATTTGAAGGCTGACTTTGACTCTGCTATGCAATTTAATGACTATATGCCAGGAACAAGGTCTCTGAGTTGTGGTGCTGGCTAATACTCCCAGGGTTCTGCTAGGACACATAAATACCCAAGAAAGTGGATGGGAAAACGACGCCACTGTAGCTCAATTGGTAGAGCATAGCACGCGAAATGCGAAGGTTGTGGGTTCGGTTCCCACCTGCGGCAAGGTGTTTTTTCATCCACTTTCATTTCCATTAATTTATCGTTTCTTTATTTCGTTTATTAAGCACAAGTAATTTCCCCTATGTTGTCCTTGGTGTCAGTGTTTGTTGGCTTCTTATGGTACGGAATATACTAGTAATTTTAAACATCATCACATACATACCTTAAGATACCCGTAAATTAAAAGAAACGAATGCTTAAATTTATTTTTAATGTGAGCCAAACTTCTTACTTAGAACATATTGCTAATTGAAGTTCCAATTTCAACATTCCCATTTCCTCCCTCGCTTTTTTTTCCTCTTCTGTGCAGGTATTGCTTGCCTATGTCTACAAGAACCGTCACGCGTGGCCTGTGACCGCAAGCTTTTGTGGGCAGCAAGTGCTCTCCTACGAAGGCTGGCCTACTCTGGCAGCGGCGGCAATCATCTTCAAGATTTATCCATGATCACCTTTGCTGCTATTTGTCACTCTTGTTAATTACACTTCCTGCATCTTTTCTAATTTATTAGGTAATAAAGTATGAGTATGTGACATGGTGTGAAGTTGATGTCTTGCTGCATTTTCACTTGCAATCATCTTTTATGCATGAAAAGCTCATCTTACAGTTTATGAAAAAAATAACAGCAAATTATGATTTATCTTTCAGTTCTGGTAACATGCTACGTACAAGGAATTCACTAATGGATGGTATGCCGAAGAACTCGCCATTATTTCTGCATGATGCTGTGCATGCATGTGGCGTTACCTTACAAGAGGCACCCACAAAGTTACAATTTACTTTTAAATGATGCATGGACATCAGAAAAAATATATTTATGTTGCTAGTTAGAGTGGTTTGCAGAGTGTTTTTCCAGATGTGTACTATCCTTTATTTCTTAACTCATTGTAGCACAGAGTTGTTTCGTATACTGGTGTACGGCTATTGTGCCCCCTGTAGCTGAAACCAGGATGTAATTTTTGCCTGAACTGCAGCATCACTGACAAAATTTTTCTTTCCTAGAAACTATTTCAATTTGGCAGAGACCCAGCAGGGCGAAGTTTTGTCAGTAATGACGTGTTTCACGCAGAGATGTTCTTGTTTAGGTCAATGGGTGAATATTGTTATTATATCAGCATACAATACAGATCTTGCTTTATTTGCAAAATAATTCTGACAGGCGGCATTCAATTGATTGGTCTAATTAAAAAGCACTAATTGACCAATGAGGCTGTACTACATTATTCCCATGGTTCACATCTGGTAAAACTACCTGTTCATCACTCTATCCGACAATATAAACTTTTTTTTCTGATGTCCATGCCACGTTTAAAATAAATTGTAACTGTGGGCAAACATCGTGTTACTGTAACAGCTGCCGCAAAAATTTGAGAGAACGTCTAATAAAAGTCTTCAGTTGTTCTTGTCAAGCTGTCCATTAGCCAACTTTTAGCGTAACGTTAGCAGGGCTTACTGAAGTACTTCTAGACGTCCATGGCTACAAAATGTCTTGATCAAGACAGCTACTAGGCTTTTGAATTAGCCATTCAAGACATCTTTTAGACATCAAATAGCTGCTTGCGTGTTTCGTGGGAAGAAAAGGCCTAGTCCGTTTCCCAGTATTCACTCAATGAAGATGGAGCACCTCTATACTCTCACGTTGTAGTAATGTCAAGAACAAGACACTTCCAAAAGAGTCAGTCACGAATGTTACTAATTATAATATGAGCTTGCGCTGGAAAAGAAAATAACACTCAAACATAACGATGGCGGCGCGCAAAGTGCTTCCTCTGATTCCGATCTACGGATCAAGGCGTCGGTTCATCAGATTGGAATGCTCGTAAATTGCAGCGCAATCTCGGGTCGTCAAATGTGATGGTGAATGTACGCCAGTATTCGCCTCACGTGCGCAATGTGATAAGATAACGCTCTTTCGCTATTGAATCCGTTACAACATACTGGATATTAGGAACACATGCAGGCGCATCTTGAGCTAACTGATAACTTTGGAACTGTGGTTAGACGCTAAAGAAAGCCCCCCCACCCCCAATAGAAATATGCAGTTGCTTTCAATATTAGCTGAAACATAGTGCTTGTGGTTTAAAAAGGGCCCCCAACACTGCACAGCGGCGGCGACATACAGGAAATTCAAAAGCGAACAACTTTCCAATTACTGGTATTTATCAAACCAGCATATCGTGGTTCAATGTAGCCCTGTAGTCCAGGGGCCAGTTCCACCGCGGGTACTGTGTCGGAGCTCATATTTCATGTCAGCTATAAATGCCACAAAATCACAGTATTTTTTCTTTAGATCTTATCATTAGACAGCTAAAGTACATGCAGCGAAACCCTCACCTTAATATTTCAGTACTTTTCGTTCTAACGTACATATCTGTGCTGATCCATATATTACAAAGTACTGAAAATGTGCCCAGTGCTTTCCTCCAGGAAGCTGTTTTTATTCCTTATGATGCCGGGAAACCGAGCCTGATGCCACCAACGCTCAGAAACCTAATCGGGAGCGCGCACAATGTTCTCGCTCACCTTGTGGGATGTACCGTAGCGCTGAGGTGCTTCTTGTATAATGTATGAGAATCGGTTGTAGAGACAGACGTGCAAGGTTGGGCCATGTGCTTAAGCTCATGAAGTTGATTTGTGCCAAGATAACCTGTTCAAGCTTTCACACTTACTTTATAAGAAGTCTACAGCACCATCAATATGCCGGCTGCTTTTAACTGCACGAAACAAAACTATTGAAACGATACAAACAGTGTTAACATCATTTTATCATTCGAGTGTTCACATTGGTAACATCTAGATGCGGAGTAAGTTGAGAAGTTGTTTGCAGAATCAACAAAGCTACGTTAATTAATTTTTCAGTAATGGTGTTTACGTGGCTAAAGAAAATGAGCAGTTTGGAGCCCGTGCTCGAGATTATGCAGCCAAGCGAAAAAATTTCGGCTAAACATGCTTCTGTAAGAGCCATGCGAACAAACATTTTCCAAGTAAACGCTCTTGGAAGACGTAACTGACGCAGAAAAAGAACAACTGTAAAGTCACAGAAAGAACAGCACTTCATGACGGGACATAAAGGAGGAACCACACACAAACTGCGCTAACTTTAAGCGCGGTTCTTTATGTGATATGAAGCAACTAGCCCGTCAGTCATTCGTTCCAAACCTGTAAAGTCAACCTGACCACATCTAGCCTTTTGTGATGCTGTCATCAATAGTATGGCCCCGTGAACATGTTCCCCATGGCCACATAGTCGCGTTCCATTTTTATTCATGCTGCTTTCTCGAAGGCAGGCATTTTAAAGTTTTAGTGTCAATACGGCAGTGAACGTGTGCCGCCGAAATCTTGCTTGGTCGCAGAAGCGACGCATGACGGAATGATTGTGCAGATTTAGGGCGTCGCTGGCATCAAGACAATGCGCTGCCGCCGAGGAAAGGAAGATAACGAAAGTGAACAGCTGGGTAGCTGCTCACGGAGCCGTGCCGATGGTGGCGGTGCCATCATGACGAAATCTGAGGCGGCGATACTGAGGGCTGAGGCGGTTTTTTTTTCTTTTTTTCTTTTATTCCTTTTTTTACACCGAAGTCGTTAAGAGTAAGCTTTAACTCGGGTCCAACTCCGACGCGGCCTATTCAAGTAGACGTAAAACGCCTAAACTCTTTTCTGAGATAACCCCTCGGCCGATTTTAATGAAATTTGCTGTATTCGGGAGAGAAAGGTAAATTCTAGTGACTATTGGAAGCGGAATTTCTAGTTAGGGCTTGAATACTGGTAAAAGATTTTCAAAAATTCCTAAGTGCGAAAAATACAGAAGCACGAAGATTACAAATTAATAACTCCGCATCAAGAACTGATATCGCGGTTCTGTAAACACCATCCTTTAGAGAATTCAAAGCGGACAACTCCAATATGCCGATTTATATCTTATGTGAAGTCATTACGTTGCGAACAAGGGTTGTGGAAAAGTTGTATTTCCACATTACTATTTTTTTTAGATTCATGCGTATAATATCAATTTTTCACGCTTTAGATATGCTGTTAGATACAATGTACAGAACTGTGATATCAGTTTTCATTGCCTGCGGCGGAGGTGAAGCAGGCATTAAGCACTCCCCATACGTGGGCCGATGCCGAAGACAGTGCAATGAGGGGTCGATATACGGCGGAGGTGCAGTTCGCCATGAAGGGGCCCACATACACAGCTTTGCTGGTCATCTTTCTTCACAGAGTGGGAGGGCACTGAAATTTTTTACTTATCAAACATCAGGACATCGACGGCGAAACCAGGGACACCAAAGCCGTCCTCCGACTCGACCTAGAAAGCGCCTTCGACAAAGTGACGCACTCTGTCATTCTCACGCAGGTATCCCATGTAAACCTAGGCGAGAGGTCGTACGAATATTTCAAAGACTTCCTCACCGGCTGAACGGCGGAGCTCAGAGCCGGCGACCTGAAGACGGACGAGAAGACATTAGGCAGCCAGGGCACTCACCAAGGCTCCGTCATCTCACCTATGCTATTTAATCTTGTTATGATTCAAGTTGCCAAAAGACTATCCCAGCTTGAAGAACTGAAGCACACGATATACGCGGACGACATTACGCTGGGGGTGGAAGGGGGCTGTGATGCCCGCATAAAATCCACACTACATACGGCCGCCGAGACGATCGAAGAAAGCCTGGAAAGTACGGCACTGCGTTGCTCCCCAAGTAAATCGGAGCTCCTGCTTTACCAACCGATCAAAACGCACAGAATCAAGAAGCAAAGAAAACACGAAAAGATCAAGATCCGCACCAGCGATGGTAACACAATACCGACGGTCAGCAAGGTCCGAGTCCTGGGCATGACGATCGCAGCGCTCGGCAGGAACGGAGACACCGTCACCCGCATCATGGGTAAGGCGGCCAACGCCACCAGACTGCTCAAGCGCGTTACCACCAAGAAGGAAGTCATGAAGGAGGAAAACTTCATCCGACTTATAGACTCCTTCGTACTCTGCCACATAGGGTACATGGCAGCCTTCCACAAGTGGGGGAAAAGCGAAAAGAATAAGCTAGACATCCTAATCCGGAGGGCTTACAAGACACCACTCGGTCGACCTGAAACTATCAACACGAAACGTCACCTCCAGCTGGGCAAACACAACACGCTTGACGAGATCGCCGAAGCGCAAAGAGCCGCTCAGTTGGAAAGAGTGTCATCAACAAAGGCCGGCAGAAAGATCCTGGGCAGTCTAGGCATCGGTTATCACGAACAGCAGGGACCAAAGTGCCCCGTCCCCGACCACGTACGGCGGAACGTGCGGGTTGAGCCCTTGCCGAGGAACATGCACCCGGAATTTAACGAAGGCAGAAGACGCGCTAGAGCCAAGGCACTGACAGACCTGCATGCGGAAGACACCGGCGCCAGATACGTGGATGCAGCCGAATATGCCGGCCGCAACGGCTTCGCGATCGCGGTGGTCGACTCCGGAGGCAAATTGCGGGCGACCGCCAGCACATTGAGCAAACAAGTGGAGGAAGCAGAAGAAATAGCCATCGCCCTGGCCATCGTAGACCGAGAATGCCACATGGTCCTCAGCGACTCCTGACAGGCGGTTAGGAACTACGCCAAAGGAAGAATTGCCCCAACGGTGGCACGCGTCCTGCTCCGACAGGCAGACCGCGACAAGAGTACTCGAATCAAGTGGTTCCCGGCACACGCAGGACAAGCGTCGGAGAAGCATGCCAATCACAACGAAACGGCACACGCCCGAGCGCGAGGACTAACCGACCGCGCCCAAGGCAACGGCTTCTCGCTGTGATTCAGCGCCAAAGACCGGATGACCAGCTACAACGAACTGACCAAGGCTTTCGGCTGGCCCGCAAACTGCTCCCGTCGGCCTGCAAAGGGCTGAGCACGTCGCAGGCCGTGCTTTTCAGGCAACTACAAACGAGAACGATTCCAAGCCCGGCACTCTTGCATAGGATGCACCCAGAATCGCACCCCCATGACAAGTGCAGAGCGTGCTGCAGGGAGACGGCCACATTCGAGCACATGCTATGGGATTGCTCCAAACATCGAAGCGAAGCTAACTCAGGACGTATACCGCCGCAGCGTGAGGAAGCAACGCGGAACGACGACCAAGAAAAACAACTCCAGGCCGTCCAGCAGGTCATCGAGGCGCTGGCTAGGCAGGAGCCCGGCGAGCCGGCAACGGCGAGCGGGGATCCTCGTAGAGCACCCACCATGACGACGACGTAGGCCACGTCCGAAGCGCGCCTAAGCGCTTTACTGAGGCTTAATAAACGTTTTTGCAATGCAATCCAATTAATTATCCGCGTTTGTCCTGCATGCGTCTGCGATGAAAACAAGAAGCAGGTATGCATAGGAAATCTGATGTGGCGGCGGCAGGTGGTAGCGCAGAAGTTAGCATGCCCAGCCCCTGCACGTACTTATACCTGCATTGACATGGGTTCGTGGTACTGATAGCGATCAAAGCTCTACTTTTTCTGCGCGCTCTGGGCATTGCGAAACTAAGGATTTAGTTAGCATGCCCAGCCACTGAATGCAAATTGCAGCAGATACGAGTGGTGGAATCCCGCTGGGGCTGATTGTGAAGAAAGCTTCCTTTCTCTGTCCAATCTCGCGATGGTGAAGCTAAAATGAGGAGGAGGCCTGACGGACACAACGTTGATGGTCACCATAACAGAATGGATGGACGACCTGCGGGAAGGACCAAGCACACCAAATTTTCAGCACTTCTCCTAGAGTAAAGCGCTACAATGGCTAGAATGCCCTCATGGGGATGGTAGACCGAAGTGCTTCTCACTGCTAACACTGGACTGATAATAAGAAAATATTCCGTTCGCAGACACCACCCTACACTGAAATGAGCAAAACAATATCATGTTATAAACTGATAGTGTCAATTATCTGGTGTCCTTCTTGTGTATGTGAAGGGCATAAAGGTCCTGGCAATGAAATGGTAGTACCTTTGTTTTTGCTGCAGTTACACACAAACAAAATTCGTTGAAGTGATCGGACAGCGATCTACCAGCGGAGAAGACCAACCCGACAATTAAAAATAATTGCTGGTTTCAGATCTTCCAATGTACTTTGCTCTTAGCTACTATCTGTAAATTTTTTTTTGCTTTTTGTGCTCTTATGAAGAGGAAAACTCCACACTACTATATCAACAACAGTACACAGTACTGGGTCAACAGTAGTAGTACTACAATACTACACAGTAGTATTGGGGCAACACGTTTGAGCAAGATGATTAGGCTTTCGGTCAAAGCACTGTGACAGGCGGGAAGAAATCGTTGTCATGCCCGGTCGAAACAATACCATCTGAAATCTTATTTACTTATACATATTTTTTGAAATATCACTACAATACTTTATACATTTGCTTCGTATGAGTTATATACTAGCTTGCCTCGTCAATCTCAAAAATGTATTCTCTTTGCAGGAGAAGACATTCGTGAAAAACGACGCAACATAACAGTAAAACATTCAGCAAGGTTCCTATCCAGATGATTGACGAAATCGTGCACTGAGAACGTGTCGACTAGCGTGCGATTGAAAGTTGAGTTATGATCGTTGTAAGCTTGTGTTGCGTCTAGCACGAGCGAGTAGTGTTAGCGATGACATTGGTGTGAAAATGGTCAGCTCGGTTTGCTATTCGTTCTTGTGGATCTCCACATTGAACGTCGCAGTCGTCACGATGAGAGTACTTCTGGGACATTATTAGCCCAGTGGGCTGGGAAGGCTCGAGTGGTAGCTCACCTTGAGGGGTATTGGGTAACAATTATTAATGTACGTACTTTGACATGATGAAAACCATGCGGAAACACCACTGGTGTTGCTTAACTATTCGTAAACAGGCCCCCAAATTTCAATTGGCCCACCCCAAACATTAAGTAGGCCCACCCCCAAATTTCAAGCTGCCACACCCTCAAACTTAAATTGGCCCACCCTCAAATTTAAAGTCGGTTGGGCCCGATTTTCTATTCGCCCAGCCTTAAACTTCAAGTTGGCCCAATCCCAAATTTCAATTGGGCCACCTCTAATTTTCAAGTTGGTCCACGCACGAATTTCCGTAAATCGTCCTCCAAATTTCGAGTCGAGGCACCCCAAAATTTAGGTTGGCCCACCCCCATATCCCCCCCAAATTCAGATTGGCCGATCCCGAGATTGCCCCCACATTTAGGTAGGACCAACCCCATATCATACCGAAATACAGATTGGCCCGCCTCCACAACACCACCAAATTTAGGTTGGCCCACTCCAATACCACCTGCAAATCAAGGTTGGCTAGCCCCCATATCCGCCCGAAACTAACGCTGGCCCACCCCTCGATCACCTCAAATTTACGATGGCCCACCGCAAATCACCCACCAATTACGGTTAGTCCACCCATATATCACCCTCATTTCAGCTTGGCCCAGCCGCACATCCCCGTCATGGTTAGGTTAGCCCGTCCCCATGTCATCCCCAAATTTAGGTTGGTCCACTCCCATATCATCCCCAAATCCAGGTTGGCCCATCCCCATATCAACCCCAAACTTAGCCTGGCCCACCCCTCTATCACCTCAAATTTAGGATGGCCCACCGCAAATCACTCCCACATTTAGGTTAGCCCATCTCCATATCACCCCCGATTCAGCTTCGCCCAGCCCCATATCACCCCCATGGTTAGGATGGCCCAACCCCCATATCCCCCCAAATTTAGGTTTTCCAACCCCCGTATCATCCCCAAATCCAGGCTTGCCCACCCCCCATATTCCTCCAAACTTAGGCTTACCCACCCCTATATCACCTCAAATTTAGGTTGGGCCACCCTCATATCAGCCTAAAATTCAGCTTGGCTCATTACCATTTCACCCCAAGTTTAGGTTGGGCCACTCCCATATCACAACCAAATTCAACTTGGCCCATCCCTTTATCACGCCCAAATTTATGCTGATGCCACTTCCAATTTCAAGTTGGCCACCCCAACCCTTTCTATAAATACCAACGTATTCATGTAGGAAATGCGTCAAGTTTTTTGGCGTTAGAGACCCCGATTTTGCACGATTTTGCTACCAAATTGCTGGGGTACTCGCCAAAGAAGGCTGCGCATTAAAAGCAACTGCACCGAACAAGCGACGCCATATGGTGATCCCAAATACTGACGGCTAGCCAAGCTAGCTTCTCTGTAGAGCGACCGGGGCAGACACAGCATGGGACATTTATTCAAATGGTTTCATACCACTTGGCTGTAGGGATCACGTTAACAGTAGCTATTAATCCACACACTGCACATCTTCTCCTAGTTGGTGCATTTCTTATCTGGATGAATCTTTAGAAATAATTAACGTTCGTGCAGCGACTCAGATTAGCAGACCCTTTGTTCCGCACGAATGTTGCATAAGAATGGCACTGGCCACCGGGCGACATTGTGGCTTGGATCGACCTGATTCGCTCGGAGTATGTGCCATTAAGGACAGGCGAAAGTCGAAGAAAACGGACCTTCCAGAAGAACTGAATAACAATAGCCATTTTGTTCGCCCTGGTTCCACGCTACAAAGCACGAAAGTTTTCTTTTTGCATAACACAAAGCTATGCGCAAGCTTCCAGTTATGATGTCGAATGAATAAAATCTTCATAAATGCGATGACCTAACAAATGAACACGACACTGCTATGTTTAGGAAGAAAAAATAGAAAACATAATATTTGAAGAGAACCACTGGAAAACCAGAACCGAAAGTAAATCATGAGTTTTGCGTTCCTGCCATCTGGTGGGAGACTATAAAACTAAGTCCTATGCGACTTTTTAAAAATGCGCCGCTGAAAAACCAGAACCGAAAGCAAGCGTTGTGTTTTGTGTTTCTGCCATCTAGTGAAAGGCTACAAAACTATGTCCTATGCGGCTTAAAAAAAAAGTGCGAAGAGGGGATCGAACTGCGGCCACCGCGACGCGCGACTAAAGGTGCGCAGGATTCTACCACTCGGCCACGGTGTCTTTTTTTTTTCTTTATTGCACGGTTTCCGAGGCAACGCCCAATGGTACGCTTATCTTTTCATAGATACCACGTGAATTTTCACGTTAGTGTTACAAAAAACGCTTTCGGGAACAGTGTTACGCCATGTGTGGAGAGTCGAGATAGGCATCAATCGAAAGCTGAGTGTCCGGACTACATACGCTGCACTGGGTATTACGATAGACGCCATAGTTTTATAACCGGCATCGTTCTTGCCTCGAAAATCGAGTACAAATTTTCGTCGTTTCCATAGGCTTCCATTGCTAAATCTTCAATCGCTGTGGGAACAAAATTCGTACGTCCCATAGAGTGATCACTGCATTTGGCTCGTGTGGATTGTCTTCCAGAACACGTCTGTCACCTACCTTTTTCGATACTCGACATGCAGCTTTTGTTATTCGCGAAAAACCTGCTCGTTCCATTGAAAACGCGCTAGCTTCGTGCCGGGGCCGCTTGGGGCGCTGGTTGGTACGTGTCCACTGTACGTGTACGGTCGCCGTGTCGTAAGCTGTTCGTACAGACGCTCCTGTGGTCGAGGCTTCAGCGACTTCGTTCGTAGCTAAGTACTTTTTTATCTTTATTAGCTAGTGTTTTGAAGTGTTTTCTATTGCATGGAGTAGAGGCGCAAATTTCGAATTCTTGGTTAGATTAGCAAACGTACCGGCTTTGTCTTGGTCTGGCGGCTCCCCCGTTAGGCCTAATTGGTAGGAGGGACCTATTGATAGGCTTAGTTAATTCTTTCAGCTAGCTCCTCGGATTCTTACATGGGGTAGGGAGTGATAATTCTTTATTTTAGTTTGGGATAGCGGTCGAGGTCGGCTTTGCTTGAGTGATTTGGCGAACTTCCTCGTTGGGACTAGGTACGTAGGCCTAGCGATGAAATCGAAGAACGTGAAGACTGCGGGGGACGGGGAGCAAGTGCAGTGCGACGAGTGCCTGCGATGGTGCTTCCTGGACGAGACTAAATTCCAGAATTTAGCAGACGCGGAGGGGTCTAGCTTCACGTGCAGGTCGTGCGAGGGCGTCAGGGAAGCCGTCCAAAAACTGGAAGGGAATTGGGCGGCTAAGTTCGACGAGCTTAAGGCAGACCTGAGGGAGGAACAGGAGAAGCGGGTAGCACTGCAGGCGAAAGTTGACAATTTCGTCAAGGTGGAGGCGGCCCAGGCCGCGCAGTTAGTAAGGACCGTGGCCGAGCTTGAGGAAGAAAAAGAAAGGAGCGCCGAACTGGAAAGGCGGCTCGACGCGCTGAAGACGCGGGCAGCGGAGAAGGTCGGGTTAGGACAACAAAGTGCTGGCAAAAACTCAGAAAGTAGGGTAGAACCTACAGGCGAAGTGGGAGGCAGGGAGCCAGAGCAAGCCGTCGTCAGCTCGCCGCCGGTGAAACGGCGTAGTTATAGTGAAGCTGCACAACGCGCCCCGAGTGAGGCGACGCTGCAGCCACAGGGGCGCCATCGGGCGCTAAGGGAGGGGCAACGGACACAGGCTGCAGTCGAACGGTTTGCACGCAGAAGGGTCCTGGTGATTGGGGACTCCAATGTGGGGAGGGCCCAACAGGGCGTGATGGCGAGAGTGAAGGCGGACGGGCGAGTACAGGTGGAGGCGCAAGCGGGCAAGGGCATGGCGGAAGCAATGACCAAGGTGCGGGAAGTAGTTGGGGTCAGCACGGAGAGCGACAGCTTCGTCATTATGCATTCTGGGCTCAATGACGTGCTTAAGGGGTGAAGCCAGGACCTTGAGAGGCACATTGAGACTGGGCTGAGTAAGCTTAGAGAGGCCTCCGGGAGGGTGCATGTGACCATATGCACTATCCCAGAGGTCCAGGGCCAGGCTTACCAGGTAGAAAGGGGGGTGGTTGAGGCCAATCGGGTCATTAGGAGTCTGGGCGGACGGCTCGGTTACAGCGTGATGGAGGTCAACAGGGATGTGTACGGAACCGGCTTCCGGCCTTTTGTGCAGGATGGCATTCACTACAGTGGTGCCACTGGCAAAAGGATAGGGGGCAGGATGGGTCGCCAGGCAACAGCTTTTTTAGGGGGACCCAGAGCCCTGAAAGAAGCAGTGTAGGCGTGGACGATTCGAGGCAGGAGCCACAAACACGCAAACATCGGTACTGTAGGAGAGGTGGCAGGAAAAAGCGCAGGAGCCATATTAAGTCAGAAATAGGGTTCATTAACATGCAAGGTGGCAGAAATAGGCTAAAATGGGAGGAAATCGAAGAACAACTAAGACAGGAGAACTTGATGGTTTATGGGTTTGCAGAGACACATCTTAGGGACATGGAACAACCGCCCTGTAACCCTGATTATGCATGGGAATACTGCAACAGAGTGCAGGGTAGCAGAAAGGGTGGGGGAATTGGAGCACTCATTCATAAAAATACAAATTGGCAAAGGGTCAAACAGGAATGCAAGGATCATATATGGCTAAAAGGAAAAGTAGCAGGGGCCAAAAAACACTTCTAGGCATTGTATACCTTTGGACAGGATCAAATGCTAAAGAGGAAAACAAAATAATGTTGGTCTGTGTAGCAGCGGACATCAATGAGCTAGGAAAAGGATGTGAAGTAATTGTATTAGGAGACATGAATGCGCATGTTGAAGATATGGATGGGTACACACACTCCACAGGTAACATGCTGCTGGATATGTGTGAAAGGCTTAACTTAGTTGCCTGTAACTCTACTGAAAAGTGTGACGGGATCATAATATGGGAGGTAGGGGGTCGACACTCGACAATAGATTATGCGTTAATGTCACATAGGATGTACGATAGATTAGGAGCCATGATTATAGATGAACAGGGCTCCAGAAGTATAGGTAGCGACCACAAACGTATCAAGTTGAGTTTTAAGAGGGAAACTAAAGCACGAACGACGCGCGAGGAAATGCCAGATGTGATTTTTTACTCAGAAGACCAAGTGGAAATGGCGGCCAAACAAATTGAAGAGGAAATATCAGAGGGTACTGAAACTGATTGGACTTACCCAAAGTTAATGAGACTATTTGAGCGTGAGCTAGGTAAGGGGCGAGTCAGGAAAACAAGGCAAGGGATACGAAACCTCAAGAGCTGGTGGGATGAAGAGGTTAAGAAGGCCATAAAGAAACGTCAGGAAACCTCCAGGGAACACAGGTATTCCAAAATTAAGGGAGAACCTGAAGCAGAAGTAGAGAGGAAATGGGTAAACTACATAAAATTCAAAAGGGAAGCATTCAAGGGAAGCAGCAGTTCTATGTATTAGAACAGAGACCCGGCAACAGTTGGAAATTAGGCAACGTGGTGTGGGTAGGCTCGCTCTGGGAGCACATGGCAAGACACCAAATCTTGGAGTGCAGGGGGATCTGGGATGGTCTTCTTTCGAGGGCAGAGAGGCTAGTAGCAAGATAGCATTTGAGGAGCGATTGAGAAAAATGGGGGAAATTCGGTGGGCTAGGAAGGTTTTCAGTTACTTATACACGAGGAATGTTGACACGAGGTGGAGGAAGCGAGCTAGAAAATTCACAAGCAAATACTTGGGCAGTAGCGGAGGGACAAGTAAGGAATCATCTGTCAGGAAAAAGGTTAAGGAGACAGAGAGGGGTATGTGGAGTACAGAGATGCAAACCAAATCGGCATTGGAGACATACAGGACGTTTAAGCAAGAAATAGCCAAAGAAAATATTTACGATAACTCTAAGGGAAGCTCATTGCTGTTTGAAGCCAGGACAGGTGTACTGCGGACTAAAACGTACCGAGCCAGATACCAGCAGATAGATTTGGTGTGCGAGGCGTGTGGAGAGGAGGATGAAACGGCTGAACACCTAATACTTGCTTGTAAACAACTTCACCCTGCAGTTGAATCTAACGGGGAACTATTCAAAGCTTTGGGTTTTAAAGACAGTGAAAGTAGAATAGACTTTGAACAGGTAGAAATAACTAAACGGAGACTATCTGATTGGTGGATAATATCAACGCAAAAGTAAAGGAGTAAATACATAGGTATGCATGCATATAGAACCATTAAAGGCCAGGTGGCGCGCGCCGTCGCCGCCCGATTCAAAGGGTTGAGCCTCAGTCATCCATCCATCCATCCATCCATCCACTATAGCTGGATATGTGCTTCCTCCCGCGAGAAGGACGACGGTGGTGCGGCGTGGGTGCGACGAATGCGTGTATAATGACGGAGTATGTCTTTATAACGGAGCAAGGGATCCCCCCACTCTGAACTAGTCGCCTCACCACGCCGAGTCGCCCGGAGGGAAATTTCTCGGGCAACCGCATGTGCGCGTTCGTTACCCGGCAGCGAGGTATGACCAGGGGTCCAGAGTAAGTGGATGCGGGGAGGTGTGGTTAGTGTATTTTGCGGGATCTGTTTGAGAATTTGGTGCGCCGCTCTCGGGATGCCATGTCCTTATAGGAACGCCCGGCATGCCTGTTGCGAGTCCGTGAATATATACACTTCCTCAGGAACACGGATGGCGTATCGAATTGCAAGAGCAACACCGAGAATTTCTCCGTAAGCGGCATTTGTTCCGCGCATTGCAGCAGAGTCTCTCAGGGATTCGGTGCCATCCAAAACTACCGAGGTATAGCCCTCTTGAGTGCGTGATGTGCCCGTGTATAAAGTGTGTGTTTCCGGGATGTTTGCAAGCATGCGGCCAATGTATCGTACACGGGCTTTGCGCCGCCCTTTGTCATGCTCGGGGTGCATATTACGTGGCAATGGATGAATACTTAGTGCTTGGCGTATCGCTGATGACAAGATCGTTGGACGGGTTTCAGACTCAAGGGGTGGGACAGAGTATCCTAGCCGTGTGTGAAGATGGCGGCCAGTAGGAGTGAGTAGGAGGCGCTGGCGATGGCTGACCCAATGTGCCTCTAGCAGCTCGCATAGTGTGTTATGTGTCCCTAAGTTAAGGAGACGGTGTGTGGAAGTATTGTTCGGGAGGCCATGGGCCAGCTTCGTCGCTTTGCGAATCATTGCGTCTATGCGAAGTTGTTGCGCTTGGGTCAACCGCTGAAATGAGAGATGGTATGTAAGGCGGCTGATCACGCATGACTCCACCAAGCGCAGCAGGTCCTCTTCTCGAAGGCCCGAGCGCCTGTTGGAGACCCTCCGGATCATGGCCAGAATTTGCTCAATCTGTCTGGATAGAAGGGAAACAGTGTAGTTTGACCTGCCATCCGCTTGGATGTGTAGGCCGAGGATACGAGCACGATTAACCTGTGGTATCGGTGTGCCATCCACGTGCACAGTGATAGGGGGAGTAGAGGAACGGCTCCGGGGTCGAATGATTATGAGCTCCGACTTTTCCGGAGCACATCTTAAGCCGCATTTTCTCGCGTACTCGGAAACTGTATCGACTGCTTGCTGCAGTCGGTCCTGGATGGCTCCGTCGGAACTCCGTGTCGACCAGATAGTAATGTCGTCCGCATAAATAGCGTGGGCAACATCAGGGATCTGGTCGAGTAGTCGGGGGAGCCCTGCGAGCGCGATATTGAATAAAGTAGGGGAAAGAACTGAGCCTTGGGGTGTCCCACGTCCTACAAGGCGAATCGTACCGGATCGATGCGACACCATTCCTACGGTGGCCGTGCGATCTCGAAGAAATGTGCGGATATAGTTGTACATACGAATTCCACAGTGTGAATGTGCGACATTGCGAAGGATGAGGTCATGTTCAACATTATCGAATGCCCCTTTTAGGTCTAAGGCTATGAGTGCTCTCGTTTGGGCGGATGACGGAGGTCCTATGACTTCCTCCCGCAATTGTAAAAGCACATCTTTGGCAGACAGATGAGCCCGATATCCGAATTGAGAGTTAGAAAAGAATGATTTTTCTTCGAGGAAGGGCTGCAGACGCCGCAAGAGTACATGCTCCATGAGCTTACCAATGCAGGATGTTAGGGAGATGGGTCGTAAGTTTTCAACCTTAACAGGCTTGCCCGGTTTGGGGATCAGTGTGATGTCGGCGTGTCGCCATGCTTGGGGAAGCATGCCCTTGCGCCAGCAATCATTGAAGATATGGGTGAGGTGTTTAATATCCGCGTCACTGAGGTTGCGAAGGCTAGTGAATCGGATGTGGTCGGCTACCGGTGCCGTGTTGCGGCGTAGGTCTTGTAGGACCACCCGCACCTCATCAGATGTGATGTCTGCATCGAGCAATTCGTTCGTCTCGCCTATATAAGGATAGTCAGGGTACTGCGGCGGCGGGCCTGTGGGTATGAAATGCTTCTCTAACTCTCTGAGGAGTGTCGAGACATCGTCCCTGTACTCGTGCATTAGGATGTGCAGCTGTTGAAATGTTTTTCCCTTTGTTGTGGTGGGATCTGTGAGTGAGCGAAGAATCGACCACATTTTTGCTGTGCTCAATGTGCCTGAGAGGCGATCGCAAAATCCTCGCCAGTTATTCCTCGTAAGGATCTCTGCATACTCCTGAGATTCCCGTGTAATTTGATCTATACGTTTCCTAAGTTTGCGGTTGAGGCGTTGTCGTTTCCATCGTCGTGTCAACCCTCTGCGGGCGTTCCAAAGATGAAGTAAATGCGGGTCTATGTCTGGTGTCTCGGTTGTGGTGCGCAGTGTGCTCGTGGTGGCCTCTAGATCTTGTGCGAGAGAGTCAAGCCAGCGTTCGTACCCTTGGCGCTCAGGTGGGTCCTGGCGACGTTCCCTGAATTTCACCCAATCCGTTATACGCACATTTCGCTCGGGCCTGCGCGCACCCCGTAATGACAAGGTGGTCGCCACAATGTAGTGGTCACTACCAAGGTGCTCCTCCAAAGGCACGTGCGCAACGACTGGGCCAGTATTGCGCACGAAGGTCAGGGCAGGTGTCACGAGATACGCTGTTGCCCATCCGAGTGGGGTGCTCTGGGTCGGTAAGGAGTGTGTATCTCATGTTACAGATGGCATTCCATAAGCGGGTCCCTTTAGCCTGCGATTTAACGTAACCCCATGCAGTATGCGGAGCGTTAAAGTCGCCGGCCACCACACAAACCCGTCCAAACCTACGAAATTCTGTTAGTAGGTGCTGAAAACAGAGAGAGAGAGAGAATAAACATTTTTATTAGGTAAATGCAGCTTTGGAGAGGCGTCCTCATTCCAGAATGCCTTGAGCTTGGGCCGCGGCCTGGGCCCTCGCAATCAGCCGTTGCTGATCCTCGAGGTCGAAGCTGGTCAAGGCTCTCTCCCAAAGCTCGTTAGTAAGGTAAGGGTTCGGAGGATTTAATGGGGCCGCTCTGCAAGCCCCTACTATGTGCCTGAGGGACCTGGGCTCTGCGCAGAAGCGGCATTGCGGAGAGAATTTTGTAGGGTGTATGAGATGATTTCTGGTTGGGTGGGGGAATGTATTAACCTGTAGAGCATGGAGGAATCGCTCCTGCTCTCTAGGTAGTGACTTGTGCGGGGGTGCATATGTTCTGCGGGTTAGCTTGTAGTGTTGTGTGATGTCTTGGTAAGAGACTAAAGGGTGCATGCACTCGGGTTCAGATTACTCGGCGTCGGCTCGGTGGGTCAGATCTCAAGCCACGTGGTTGGAGACCTCGTTGCCAGGAATGCCTTGATGAGCTGGCGCCCAGATGATCATGATTGATCTCGTTGGCGGCTTTTGATTGATGATCCGGAGCGTAGTGGTATGAATTCTGCCGCTAGCAAAGTTGCGGCACGCCTGTTGGGAGTCGGTCACTATGACTTCAACCTCTGTTTGGGAGAGCGCGACGGCTATGGCCGCTTCCTCGGCTTGGAGGGGATTGTTTCGTGTGAGCGAAATGCTGCTCCGATGTTCTGTTTTGATGACTACGGTGGCTGTTGTGGCTGCGCGTCTGGAGTAAGAAGCCGTGTCCGTGTAGGCTGTAGAGGGTAAAGTTCCGTATCGCTTGTGTATGGCCAGGGCGCGGGCCTCCCTTCGCTCTGCGTGGTGCACTGGGTGCATATTGCGAGTTAGAGGACGTACGGTGATGTTCCTACAGATGGCATGGGGTAAGCTCACAGTCTGAGGTGGCGGGTGGCTCAGAGGGGCAGAGAGCCCCAGGCGTAAGAGAATGGACCTCCCTGCTTCCGTAATCGCCAGCCTTGTTCGCTGACTGGATAAATGTGCCTCGATCAGCTCCTCGGCCGTGTTGTGCACACCTAGTCGTAGTAGGCGTTCTGTGGACGTACTGATTGGCAGGCCCATCGCCTGCTCATATGCCTTTCTGATCATTGTGTTGATTTTCTTGAGTTCCGTCTCGTTGAGTAGTGCGTATGGAATAGCGTAAGTTATTCGAGACACGACGAAGGCTTGGACAAGCCGAAGCGTGTCCGCCTCCCCCATGCCTCTTGTCTTGGTTGTTATTCGCCGGATCATGTGCGTAACTTGGGCTGTTGTATTCTTAAGCTTTTTAATTAATATTGTATTAGTGCGATCCGACTGGAAAACCATTCCCAATATCTTTACGCTCTGAGACGGAACGATGGTGTGTCCCTCCAGTTGTATGTTGATAGTGGGCGAGTCGGATGTGTGCTTCTTTCGCGGTGAGACCAGGAGTAGCTCCGACTTTTGGGGGGCGTAGCTGAGCCCGCATGACTTAGCATAGTCGCTCACCACGTCTGCAGCTTCCTGCAAGCGGTTCTCCATTTCCCCGATGGACCCTGCGGACGACCAGATGGTAATGTCGTCGGCATATAGGCCATGCCGGATCCCTGGGATGTTATCGAGGAGCGGCGGTAGGCCTATTAGGGCGATATTGAAAAGGAGAGGGGATAACACTGCGCCCTGTGGTGTGCCGCGCCCACCCAGTAGGAAGGGGTTTGTGGCTTTGTCCCCGACCTTTAGGATGGCTTTTCTATCTGAGAGGAAATCTCTGATATAGGAGTAAATCCTGGCCCCACAGCCCAGCGCGTTTAGCCTCTGTAAGGTTGCTGTGTGCTTGACGTTATCGAACGCCCCTTTAAGATCTAAGGCGAGGATAGCCCTGGGGGAGTTGCGTGTCGCTGGAACAATCACCTCCTCTTTCTACTGAAGTAGGATGTCTTGAGTTGAGAGGTGTGGACGGAATCCTATCATCATTGTTGGAAGTTTCCCCGAGTCCTCCAGGAATGGTTGTAGCCGGTTGAGAACGATGTGCTCTAGGAGCTTTCCTACACACGAAGTGAGGGAGATCGGTCGTAGGTTCTCAATGGCTGGTGGCTTGCCTGGCTTCGGTATCAGACGAACATCGGCTGTTTTCGAATCCTCAGG
Source organism: Dermacentor variabilis (assembly GCF_050947875.1). Lineage (NCBI taxonomy): Eukaryota > Metazoa > Arthropoda > Arachnida > Ixodida > Ixodidae > Dermacentor > Dermacentor variabilis. The sequence goes on along the minus strand of NC_134573.1, from coordinate 11,448,398 downwards.
AAGGTTTCATTTCCTCCATACTTCGTTAAGATGAGCGGTAAGCTCTAGTAGCGAGGGCCTGTCAAGATTTACGAGTGCCTTATTGGTAATTTGGTCCATTCCCGGGGCTGTGTGGCGTCTCAAGCCCATTATCGCCGCTGTTACCTCATGTAGATGAATGTCCTCATCTAGGAGCTCGTTAGGGGTGCCAGTATAGGGTGGCAGAGGCTCCGATGGCTGTGTGGGGAAGTACTGGGCTTTGAGAGTCAAAAGGAGGTCCGCCTCGTTTCCAGGAAATTGGTGAATTACTCGGGCCATATTGTGGTGGGATTCCGTTTTGCTGCTGGCCGGGTTGATTAAATACCTCAATAACTTTCACGCCTTGGAAGTACTCAGTCTTCCTCTCAAGCTGCCGCAGAGGGATAGCCACTTCTCTCGGCATAGCGTGGTAGCGTATTCCGCAGCCTCTTGTGTGAGTAGTGCTATTCGCCTCTTGAGCTTGCGATTTAATTTTTGCCTTTTCCAACGCTTCAGCAGGCTACGCCGGGCTTCCCACATGTGGAGCAAGCGAGCTTCGATGCTTGGAGTGGTGGTGGATGTTTCAAGCATTTTGGTGTGCGCCTTCACATCCTTCTGAAGCTGAGTGATCCAGTCCTTAATTGACTGAAGCTGTTGGCTCTGTTCGTTCGCAACTCTTTCTTCTCTTATCTCCCGCAGCTTGGTCCAATCCGTGAGGCGAGCCGTGCCTATCCTGGATTTGTATTCGAGCCCATGGAGAGTGGTGGCTAGCAGCGCGTGGTCGCTGCCTAGATACTCCTCCACATTGGTCCAGCAAGCTTGGGGGATATTTCTGGTGAAGGTTAAGTCGGGGTTCGTGTCTCTTTGAACACTTGCGCCAAGCCTCGTGCTATTTTTTGAATCGTTGACGAGTGTGAGATCCATGTCCTCAATAACTTTGTGAAGCATGTTTCCCCTTGGGTTGGTGTGCTTATAACCCCAGAGGGGGTGGGCTACATTAAAGTCGCCCACAATTAGAAGCGGATGGTTGCCTGCTGCGTGCGTGGCTTGCTCCAAAACCAGTTTGAGGACCGATGGCGCGCTTTTCGGCCGACAGTAGACGTTTAGAACAAACATGGGACCCTTCTTCTTTGTTGCCTGTGGGATAATTTCGAGCAGAATGGCAAGCGGTTCGGATTGCTGGAGATGGTGTTGAACGGCCACTAGCTTCTTAGTGACCAGGGTGTGAAGGCTGCTGCCTGTATCGGTGCCATAAGTGACGTATCCGGGTAGGCGGACGTGTGTGTTCATTTCTTGCAGTGCGATGATTTCAGGTGGTCTTGTTGATGTAGCGATGTATTGTATCAGTGATCCATACTTGTTCTTGTAGCCCCGGCAATTCCACTGCCACACCGTGACTTCGCCTGGGGAGCCCCCGCGCTTACTGCATATATGTTGAGGCGGAGCCATCTTGGTTATCAAGGGGTGGTGATGCGTGCACAAGATGGGGTTCCGGGGAGCCCAGAGAATCTGGCAATTCTGGTAGGGTCTGATGAGCTGTTTTCTTGGGGCGCCGGCTCTGACGAGCTTCCAGTGCTAGTATGCGTTCCTCTAGCCTCATGATGCGTTCCGCCAACTGAGTGTTAGAGTGTTGTTGTTGAGTTGCGAATTGTTGTTGTGCCGCTGACTGTTGTATAGCTGTGAGTTGTTGCTGCATGGTAGCTTGTAGGGATGTCTGAAGGCTCTGAATAGCTTTTGCTACTACCTTTTGCTGAAAACAGTGCGTTCGCGAACGGGGGGAACTGTATGCATTAAGACTCTCGCTGCGTTTACCTTGCGTAATTATTTCCAATATTTGGTGAGGAATGTCAATGTTAGTGGTATGCATGCGACATGTAACATGTTTCGAAACTAGGGCTCCCACAAGAGGAGAGACACCCGAGAGCGTGCTGTAGCCGGATAAAGAAGGGGTGCAATTGACTTCCTGCAAGAGGATGACATCGGGAGGGTTCGTGGATGTGGCGATATACTGCTGTAGGGAACCTCGCTTTCGGCGGAATCCCCTACAATTCCACTGCCACACCACTAGTTGCTCCGTGTTACGCGGCGCCATCATCATCGCTAGAGGAAGCAGGCGGTCGTGCATAGGGATGTGGGCGCCGGGTGCTCACATTTGAAGGTTGCGGCCGAGAGCCTTGGTCGGAAAGCACGCTTTCGTTGTTACCGCTAAGCTCAGGAACTTGCATGCGTGAGAAAGTGCACTCTGTAAATGATTTTACTTGCTCCGTAATCCCTATTTGAAGGGCCTCCATTTGGCGTTCTATCCTGTCCAGAGCCGCCTGCATACTAGTGCTCATGTCTGCCACCAGCGCGTCCATTTGTTTTTGTAGGCGCTCACAGCGCGCCTCCATGTCACGACGTAGGCGGGCTATTTCTATTAGAGGATCCGGATTTGGTAACGAATTGGTAATAGGGGAAGGGGTAGGGAGAGATTTACTGGGCGGAGCGAGCTGTGGGGTACCCTTCGCCCGACCTACCTCCCGAGGCGCCTCCATTGCTGTTTTCTTCTCCGGAGTCCGCTGCACCCCTGAAGGGACCAGGGTCACCTTGGCTGGGGCGTTGGTCTGCAGGGCCTTCCTGTAGGGTTGTCGGGAAGATGGGGAAGGAGGGCGCTTCTCTGGGAGGCGCACCGATGCCTCGCGGGATCGGGACCGAGACTTGGAGCGGGTCCGGAACTTGCGACGGGAGCTCGAACGGGTCTCCGACCGGACTTTTCTGGTCTCCTTCGTTGGGGCGCGCGACGTTCGGGTCTCCGCCGTATCTGTGGTAGTGGTGCGGTCACTGAAGGGTTGGAGTTCACGCTGCTCTTTCTCGAGAGCTTTCCGCACCCAAGCTTTGTTCAGTGTCTGCCTAGCACGCCGCGGGCAGTTTGAATCCGCTGTAGGGTGGGTGCCGTCACAGGATCTGCAGTGCGGGGTGCACGGATGTGACGGGGTGGGGTTGTCACTCCCGCACGTCGCGCAAATGACCACGTGCGGCGTAGGACAGTAATCAGCCCAATGGCCGAGCTTGTGACATATCTTGCAAACCAGTTGGCGGGGCCGATAGGGGTAGCAGCGGAGTTCGGCACCATAGAAACGCACGTAGCGAGGCACTTTAAGTCCTTCAAATGTTACCAACGCAACGTTGGTTTGACCCATCATTCGTGCTTGGAGTATTTGAGTTCCAGGAGCCACAAGCTCATCCACTAGCTTGGATGACGATGTACCGGGCAAAAGGCCAGGAACAATTCCCTTGCATGAGTTGTCTGGGGCCGCAAAATATGTCGTGATGGTATAGACCCCCTGACCAAGGTTCAGCTCCCTCACCTTGTACAATGCGTCGGCTACGTGTGACTGGGGTGTGCTGATGATTGCCAAGTTCTGCTGAGGTCGCAGTCGGAATATGATGTCCTGACGATCCTCGGTGGTCAAGCCGGCAGCACTCCATGAGCACTGGCGAGTGGAGTGCTGTCTCGATAAGTGGACGTCCACTTATCGAGACAAAGTCCTCCGTGAGGCCGCAGAATTATCTTTTCATCGTGCAAAGGAAGTTGAGGCAGGTTCTGATTCCGAATGCGCTTGCGTACGGTAGGCTCGGAGGAGTCCGGATTGCCCAAGATGTTCTCGGAGGGTTGCGTCTTAGCGCGCGTTTGACGGTTGCGTCGATTATGTATGACTGTCTTCCAACAGCCACCTGTGTCGTCGTCAGTTTTGTCGTCGTAAATGTTCGGGGCAGCATCTTCCTCCATCCTTTCCCCGGTCGGAGTGTCTGCCTCTCGTTGTTGGGAGGGAAAATCGGCGACGATGGGATCGGCGGCCACTCCCGCGGTATCCACCTCGGGCGTCTTCGTTGTCGAGGAACGCGCGTCGGCGTTCTCCGTCGCCGTTTGCGTCTTCTGCTCGTTGGAAAATGAAGTTGCGGTAGATAAATGCTCCATCGAAACAGAGCGGTGAATTGGTCGAAGGCCCTTTGCACGCCCGTTTAGAACATGGGCCTCGGAAGAGCTGGTCGCTTGGCGCTCTTGGTTCATGGTGTAGAAAACACGCCAAGGCAGCTATGGCCCCGGCAGGGGCGGGATAATGAAACATAGGGCATTGTGACGGTACAACAGGTATGAGGTACTGAGAGGTATTTGGAAGGGAGTAATGGAGCCGGGGCTTACTTTCGGGAATGCGGTCCTTTGTTTAAGGGCAGAGGTTCAGTCGAGATTAGAAGTAAATCAGATAGCTTTGGGAAGGTTAGCACTAGGTGCCCACGGGAAAACCACAAACGAAGCAGTACAGGGAGATATGGGCTGGGCATCATTCGAAGCACGGGAAGCTCAGAGTAAAATGCTATACGAAAAACGTCTGAGGAAATTGGATGATAACAGGTGGGCAGCTAAGGTGTTTAAATACCTATACATAAAGAGCGTTGACCCACAATGGCGTAAAAGAACTAGGAAGCTAACCAGTAAGTATGCCAGACACGAGGACGGAGAAAGACAGCGCATTAAACGACAGGTTAAAAACGCGGGAGGTAGAAATTGGATAAATTCAATGGAAAAGAAGCATAGTGTAGAACTATATCGATACTGGAAACAGCAGATCAGGAAGGAAGCGTTTTATGATAACTCAAGAGGCAGTGCCCTAGCTACTCTTTGAAGCTAGGTCAGGGTGTCTCAGAACCCGGAGCTATAACAAAATTTAACGAAGAAGACACATGGACTGTGTGTTGTAAATATGTAGAAACAACGGAACACCTCATACTAAAATGTGATGGTATCAATCCCTATGGCGATGCGGCCACAGTAACGCTCCCAGAGGCGCTAGGGTTCAGAGATAACAATAGTGATGTAAATAAATATGCGGTGGAAATTAGCAAAAGGCGATTGGAGGATTGGTGGCTCAAAAGCAGAGGTGAAAGGCTAAAGGGTAGGAAGACGTATTTAAAGAAAATCGCGAATTTTAATAACACACAGCACAGGTAAACAAAAATAAAAGGCAAAATAAAAAGCTGAGCATGGTGGCAACTACCATCACCACGTTTCAAAGGGGACGCTCCTATAATCCATCCATCCATCCACTCTGCTTCCCGCTGGTGCCCACACGCCAGCCAGCGCCTGCTCTGTTCTGCTGACACCTTGGCTACGAGACAGTCGTATTTGCTTTGTGTGTTTGTAATTTGATCAGCTTTATGCGGCTGTGCGATGGGAAAGTGTTTTGTGCCCGTCTTACTCATTTGCAAACCTGAGAAATAAGGTCTCATCATGATGTTCTGCCCGGGACTGTACATGCCTTCTTGGTGGTTACATAAAGCAGCTGGTGCATCAATTTCTCTACCAGTGCTACATGGGGTGATTACACTGTTTGAAAACATGCTTGTAAGTAGGTTCCATTAGATGTACAGAACAGATAAAGGACCGCGGAATCACTCCGTTGAAACTGGCGCAGCCACGTCGGTAAATCGCCTTCACCTCATGCCGCACACGGTTTTGACTGTTCTTTTGAGACGTACACGAAACATATGGACCCTTTTCGGTAATTCGTGGAAATAGTATTGCACATAAAATGTAAGTGAAATCAAAGCGCCCACTGTAACTATGTACTATCACGCTCGAAATTTTCAGGAACGCGATCGAGTGCTCGGAAAGAATTTATATGCTGCATAGTCTGCAGTCAGCCTGGAATGTGTCAAGGTATGAGGGGTTTGGCATGCGCTATCTGCTTGTAGCAATACCACGCAACTAACGCTGTTTAACTGTAAAGCTACAATAAACATTTTTCTGAAAATATGTGTCCCGTAAAATTTTGATCAGGACCTCTACGTGCTGCTTTTTAAAACAGGCTGAAACGGCGACGATACATGGTTATTTCATCTAGCCCGGCGTTCTTTAAAGTGGGAATATAAGAGCCGTCAGTGAAGACATATTTCATGGACTTTGCGCGGGCGGCTGAAGTTACAGTTTAAATCGTTACAGGTGCTAGCGCGGCAAATTGTGCGTCCGCCGTCTGCTTTCAGGCGCCCACGGAACGCCGAGGATGGATGGATGGATGGATGGATGGATGGATGGATGGATGGATGGATGGATGGATGGATGGATGGATGGATGGATGGATGGATGGATGGATAGATGGATGGATGTTATGAGCGTCCCCTTTGGAACGGGGCGGTGGGTTGCGCCACCAAGCTCTTGCTACTGTGCTGCCTAATATCCTACCTAGGTTAACCAATGAAAAAAAAAACACACTATGAACTACCACGTCCAAATTTTCTGATTCCCTATTGCGAACTGTGCATTTGTACGTCTCCGTCTTTTGTCGTTTCCCTACTTTTCTTCCACCAATCCTCCAATCGCCTCTTACTAATGTCTATTGGGGACCTGTTTGCTTTACCACTGCTCCCGCTGAA